>NW_023179820.1:2205749-2215981 GCF_002007445.2 Ailuropoda melanoleuca
ATGATTCATTAGTTGCGTATAACACCCAGTGCACCATGCAATATGTGTCCTCCTTACTACCCATCACCAGCCTATCCCATTCCCCCACCACCCCCCGCCT
This sequence comes from Ailuropoda melanoleuca, assembly GCF_002007445.2. Taxonomy (NCBI): domain Eukaryota; kingdom Metazoa; phylum Chordata; class Mammalia; order Carnivora; family Ursidae; genus Ailuropoda; species Ailuropoda melanoleuca. The sequence goes on from NW_023179820.1 coordinate 2,205,850, forward strand.
GAAGCCCTCAGTTTGTTTCTCAGAGTCCATAGTCTCTCATGCTTCATTCCCCCTTCTGATTACCCCCCNGATTACCCCCCTTTCTTTATCCCTTTCTTCCCCTACTGACCTTCCTAGTTCTTATGTTCCATAGATGAGAGAAACCATTTGATAATTGTCTTTCTCTGCTTGACTTATTTCACTTAGCATTATCTCCTCCAGTGCCTTCCATGTTGCAGCAAATGTTGAGAAATCGTTCTTTTTGATAGCTGAGTAATATTCCACTTGCCTTTGTCTCACATTGTCCCCACATCCTTCCTCCATCTCCTTCCCTCCCTTCCTACTCACATACACACTCCATGGCTAATACTCAGTCATCCATCAACCAGAATCTTCCTCCCTAGGATACCAGTATACTTCTATGTGCTTCTATTCTATGCACATTTATTTTTATTTTTATTATTTTTATTTATTTGACAGAGATAGAGACAGACAGCGAGAGAGTGAACACAAGCAGGGGGAGTGGGAGAGGAAGAAGGAGGCTCATAGCAGAAGAGCCTGATGTGGGGCTCAATCCCAGAACGCTGGGATCACGCCCTGAGCCGAAGGCAGACGCTTAACCACTGTGCCACCCAGGCGCCCCTCTATGCACATTTTTTAATTGAAATTATTATGTTTTCCTTGTCTCTATTCCAGTTGATATCAGTTTCCCAAAGTGAGTGGTTGTATTCTGCTTATTCTTGGATCCCCATTGCTTTGTGTGATGAGTACATGTTAAATACTCCGTACATACTTGCTGCACTGAACTCTCTGCAGTTTGTCTTCAGTGTTGAGAATGCAATTAGAGCCTCCTCATGTGTACTCTGGCAGTGTGCATATGATTTCCCCCCATCATTTTCCTCTGACTGGGAGTTTCCCTGGCAACACATCTTTGTGCTTTCTTTTAACTTCCCTTTTCTATCCCAAAAAGTCTAATTTATTTGCAAAGACTTGGCTTCTTTGCTAAACACTACAGGAGTTTGCCAATTTTAGACTCACATATTTGCAACGGCCATCTAGAAAGAGTTGATTTGTTTCTTTTTATCATTTCAAAAACATTAAAACACAATTTGCAAAAGAAACATAAAATAGTTTCTTCAGAGTTGTGTACCACTTAATGGGAATGAATCTTATTCTTTTAATTGAGATTTCATGAGTTCACAGTGCCTGAAGGGTGCCTGAAGGGTGGTGGTGGGAAACAAGTGACAAGAACTACTCTAGTTTACATAAGTTTCATTTCACATTGTGAGAATTAACAAAGTCACTTATCTTTTATTCTTCTCTGAAACACTACATGCACTGAACTCTCCTATCCTGCTGATTTGGTAGGGAATTCTTTACATAAATTAATTTGTAATGCAGTCTTTTCCCAGCTCCATTGCCTAATGGTTATCTGAAGATCCAGGGGATCTAACCTGCTCAATAACATTGGAAACTTTGGTCCAAGTACGGTTACTACTGATGTTAGACTCTTGAAGGTGGTGCCCATGGCACCAGTGCCAGCTCTGGGCAGAGGGCCTTTTCCAAGCCAGAGCCCAGGTTCTTGGGTTGGGAGTTTTTAATTAAATCTATAGCAGCTCCCTTTAGAGGCTCTTGCATCTCATATTTATACCAAAAATGTGTAGTAGGTCAACTCTGTTGAAAAATTTTAGCCTCTGTCACCTTCCCAATGTTGGGAGAAACTTCCTCAATGAAGCCACATGTCTCTTCTCTCTCTTTCCCCTCTAATTCTAAACTTCATACTCTAGAACAATTCAGGTCATACTGAAAACAAGAATTCATAACTTTGATAGTGGTTATGGAAAGCAAGTTCCGGAGTCCACATCTCAAAACATGTTATACTAAAATTCCTCCTCACACTGTGGTTGGGGGAGAGACAGGAGGGAGAAGAGGGACAGAATATTCATTTTTCATTCTTTCTGATATTTCAGTAAGAATGAGTATCTTATTGAGATACTAATTACCTTGTCACGTGACTATTTATTGAACACATACATGCCAGGGTTTTCCTTAACTATTTGACATGTACCTCACTCAAGATCCATAACAAATTTATTGGGATGCTCATTTTGCTGGTGAATAAACTGACATTTGAAGAATCAAAACTGAACAAGACACTATAGGTAGTTGTTATTAGTAAATTCAGTACTTAAATCATGGCTCTCAAATTTGAAACCTTATAAATTTAAATACTGTGGTACCTACAAGTCAGCTAAACTTGAAAATAACATATTTTTTTCATGGAAGTTGGATCTCAGGTGATGGGATCACAGTATTGCTCTCCTTACATTCTTAGGCAGAAGCTTTCCTTTTTTTAGTGTGGAAGACACTGAAATTTGAAAAAGAGGATTTTGATTTAAGATTTACTGTTTGGGGCGCCTGGGTGGCACAGCGGTTAAGCATCTGCCTTCGGCTCAGGGCGTGATCCCGGCATTGTGGGATCGAGCCCCACATCGGGCTCCTCTGCTGCGAGCCTGCTTCTTCCTCTCCCACTCCTCCTGCTTGTGTTCCCTCTCTCTCTGGCTGTCTCTATCTCTGTCAAGTAAATAATTAAAATCTTAAAAAAAAAAAAAAAGATTTACTGTTTATATGTTTCTCAACCTCTTTCCCAGTTCTGGGAAACTTGGGCATCACAAGTGCTCAATGTTTATATAAATGCATAAACAATGCTTTTATTGAGGATGCTTATCTTTAGAAATAAAAGTTACATTTATTGGTGGTTAAATTGTAGAATTTCAAGTTATTTGGATCTCAAAAGGGGCAAAGTTTTAATGGAAAGAGCATATGTTTCAAATCACTCCTTCTCTTCAATTTTGGCTCAGTCACTAGGTAGCCACATCCAAGTTACTTTGTAGTTCCGAATTAAATTTCCAACTTTGTAAAATGGAATAAATAATTCTTGTCTATTAAGAGTGTTATGAAGATTAAGTGCTCTGTCTGTGAAAGCCTTTACTATACAGCAAACATCTGTGTAGATCTTTTTTCCTTTTCTTTTTCTTTTGGTTCCCTGATCCCTTGGCACAGGCAATCACATCTGGCCACATGTAACCAAGTAAGTTCACAAAATAATCTGGGACTTCATGTAGTTTTTATAGGTGATTGCATTTTCTAATAACACACTATCAGTGTGTGAATTCTACCTGCCCTTATCATGCCCTAAGAACTTATGATTGAAGGCACTTTGATTAGATTCTGGGAGGAATTCCAACAAAACTGCAGTCAGTGATCCTCCTTTCCAATGGCATATAGCCTGATAGCCAAAGAAGGTTATTTATTTCAATGTCTAAACTATATAAGAGAAGTTGATGGAGTTAAAACTAGTTAACTCACAGTAGGGAGAGAAAAAAAGTCCCACTTGAGAGTTCACTAATGGTTTCGTAAGGAGGATGGCCTTTAGGCCCTGAATGACATGCATAGTTAGGGGAGGTCAGAAAAAGAAAAAAAAATGTACAAAAGAAATAATGCAAAAAGTATAAAATATGTAAAGTATTATTATAAAGTAATCTTTACAAATGATCAACTTTAAGATACAAAATAATTACAAGCAATTAACCTCTGTAGTCAAATGTTTAACATTATCCAGTTCAATATCAAATACTTTTCCACAAACATAGATTCCGCCTAAAGTGAATATATTTGGCACATAATTTGTACTCTTTTGCCCTCCTAAACTGGACCCACACTCTTGAAAACATCATCTGTGACAAATTAATATATTCTATGGGACAATCTTATGGAAGTAAAAAGAAAACTATATGTTAATTGGAGTTCTCCAGAAGTAGGACATGTCAAGGGGATTTTGGATGGAGTGAGAGAAACAGAATGGACAAGAATAATGGGCCAAGCAAGGATGTGCTCTTGGCAAAATCAAACCCTGGCCTAACCCAGGCATGAGGATTTGGGGTGGGGGTGTTGTGAGCATTTGAGATGCAGAAAATTTCATGCTGGGAAAGTTGGTCAGATATCATTCCATGATACCAATCAGCTGTGGCACCAGGGGGTGCATATTGAATAAAAGGGCTCTAGTACAAGCTCCCAGGTTTACCAGGATGAGCAGGCACCCCTCAGCAATAGGTAAATCTCTGAAGAAAGCATGTGGTGTAGCCATTACCTTCAGCAACTGCAGCTGCTGAGTAACTCATGCATAAGAGAAATCTGGATGAGACATTAGCAGCATCTATGGTATTCTTTCAAGTCTCTCAGATCCTCTTCCTTCTCGCATCAAGTCCACCTTATACAAGTGTACCAGTCCCAGAATTTCTGGTCACAAAAGCTGGGGAACTTACACAGGAGAGTTTGTGGAACAAATGAAAGCTTCCACAACTACACTTAGTCTCAAGACAATGGCTGATATGTATCACCTCCTTCCACTGCCCATTGTACATTCTGCTTCTTCTCTGCAAGCACTTCTCTTGTCTTTAATTTTCTTCCATGGTGAGCTAGACTGTTATAACTAAGGGGTCAGAGCCTTTAATTATCATGCAGTTCTCAGACTGGGGTGCTTTACTTGCTTAATTCCTGGGACTGGGAATACCAAGGGATGCCATAATACCAGAGTGTGAAACTTTCTGCCTATGTTATGACCTTGTTGTTCTCAGCATGAAAGCAGATACATGGAATCAACCTATCACCAAATGACTAGTTGGTCTCCTAGAAGGATAGTATCATTGAGGGTAGGTCACAACTGGTCTTTTTTGATGACCCAGCAAAATTCAGCAAAGGCAGTGCCTGTGTGAGTCTTAATGAGAGGGAAACCATGGTACTGCGGCCAGTATGGCTGCACTTTTGCCACCAGAGCAGCTGTGTCTGTGAACCCCTTTGAAGCCCTGGGGTATCCAAGGACAAAAGCCAGCTGTCATCAGCCAGCTAATTCATCCTGACCTCTTAGATCTTCAGTGACTGTGCTGCAGTGAATGCCCCCCCCTTTTTTAATTTTTTATTTATTTATTTGACAGAAAGAGAGACAGCCAGTGAGAGAGGGAACACAAGCAGGGGGAGTGGGAGAGGAAGAAGCAGGCTCTTAGCAGAGGAGCCCGATGCGGTGCTTGATCCCAGGACCCTGGGATCACGCCCTTAGCCGAAGGCAGACACTTAACCCAGGTGCCCCTGCAGTGAATGCTCTTTAGCAGGAATTAATAGGCAACATAGATATTTTTACACTTTGTGTCAGTTTATAGGTCTATCCACATATTTTGCCTGGTCAAATATTCACCACTGACTATATATCTGTACCTTGGACTATCCCCGGTCTCCACACACAGTAGATGGTCTGGTAACTGCCCCAGTCCTTAGCCATAAAAGGACTATCCCTCATTACTGCCTCAGAACCTCTCCTGAGCAGGTTTGGAGTGTAGCAATCTCTGTTTAGCTTGCACAAACCTGCCAAGCTGACCCTGTGAACCACACTTGGGTGTTTACTTCTCTTTCCCCTCATGAGGATGGAGGCATGAGCTGAGGAAGAACCACTGAGGCAACAAAGACCAGTGACAGGGAGGCCTGAGCAATGTGTTCCTCAAGCTTAGGGCTTCCTTCCATACAATTTGAACGACTCTTGGTATTTCATGCCTGTATTACAACTGATGGGTGCTATGCTGCCTGATAATATGCACTAGTGTGTTTGATAGTACCAAGTAATAACGGGCAGTGCTAGCTTCATGGCCTCTCAATGTGCTGTGTTTGGATGCTCTGTGTCTGTCAGGGTCTGCTAGCATGCCAGAAGCTGCTTTTCAAACAGTAGTTGGTCTTTGATACAGTCCGTGTGGTCTTATTCAGGAAGCTAAACTGTGGAGACTTGCCAGAGGCTTCATGAGGTGTCCTTTTCCACCCCACGAACCTCAAGAACCAGGGAGCTGGCTGTACCATGTGGCCCAGGTTGCACAGATGACTCCACAGCAAACTGGACCTGCTGCAGAACCTTTTCTTCTTTAGGCATCACTCAAAACTGGCAACTTGTTCATCATTCAATAAATGATTAGAGAAGTATTCCCAAGTACAGAAGAAGCTACCTTCAAATTCAAAGGGGGCCTACACAAGGCTATGATTCTTTCCAAATGGTTGAGGTACAGACTGCAATGCCTTGGAGGATGTAATGGTTTAAAAAAATATATCCACAAAATTTTTGGTACTTCTCTTCTCAAAAGATGAAACTTAATTCCAGCAATCTTAGGGAGAAGGAAGCCAGATCCTGTATCATAATGATACTCAGGAAGCCCACAGAGAGATCTATGTGATAAGGAATTGATACCCTAGACAATAGCCAAGCAAGTGTACCTGTGAGTAAGCTCCACCCTGATTGGCCTTGAGATGACTGAAGCCCCAGCTAATTGCTTGAGTACAACCTCAAAGGATACCCTGAACTTGATCAAAGGATACCCTGAACTTGAACAGTGAGCCACTTTCAGATCACTGACTCACAAAGGCCCTGAGATAGTTATTGTTTTATGCAACCAAGTAATCTGTTCACAGCAATAAATAACTAATACAGAGAAAACGTCTTGGCAGGCAGGAACAAGGGATCCCTAAAACCTTATCAAAGTTGCCTCATGTATGGTTTCTTTCCCATGGCCGAGACAACATGAGTCTTACCAAAACATGCCAAATACTTGTTACATTCCAATTTGCTTGGTGCCATTAATACAATGAACTGATGAGATATTCTGTGGACTTTCACATGGTCCAGGTCCTGAGACTCTTGTTAGAGCAAGGGAGTTAATGTAGACTTCTCATTCCATGAACATTCTATGAGCACAGATTGCTTCTGATTGTCCTTGTTGAGTAAGAAAAAGAATAAATTTTCCAGACCAATAGCTTCATATTACATTTGCAGGCTGTGTTACTCCAACAAAGCTACAGCATCAGCATATGAACTGCAGCTGATAGTGATAATTTACTGTCACCTGCACTAGTCCAGCTGGCAGTATAAACTAGCTCATATTTTGCTGTGTTTTGTAATGAGGAAATGGCAAACAATTCATTAAGCATTTGTGGTGAGACATTAAAAAATATTAGACTAATATCTTAACCGAGTAGGTAAGTGACATAAAAGGGACAAAATAAAACCAAAAGATAGCATCACTGAGGTTGATTTTCTGATTTCACATGTTTTAGTGATTACCAATATATCAAGCATTGTGTATTTCATAGAGTATAAAAGCAAGATTTAATTGCTTAAAATGTGTTTCAAAATCTGTGCTAATGTATTGTCTTTTTGTGGGGGCTTTTGACAACAAATTTATCCTACTGGAAAAGTGTTTACTTTCTTCACATCCTTTGGGAGAATTCTATGGTCTTAGTCTCAGAGTTCATTCTATACTCTGTGCATTTCAGTGGTTAATACAGCTAGTAGGATGAGCAAGAGCACTTAAATCAATGTTATTTTAAAGATAACATTTGATGAGAGTAGAAAAAAAAATACGCTGCCATCAGACTGCAAGGTGTGAAAGTACAGCAGAGACTGTTATTTTAATTCTAGAGGGTATTTAATAGAGAAGCAATGAAAGATCCTGATAAGAACTTTTGAGGACAATAAACAGAGGTACTCTTACAAACATTAACTAGTGAACTGACTGATACCAGACAGAAGACAAATCAGAGTTTTAGAGTTAATGTCTTTATCTTCTACATTAAGAAAGATGGATTAAGTATTGTACCAAAGCAGGAGGACTGGTTAATAGGAAGACAATGTGAACATCTGGTTTCTTAGTGCTATGTTGCTATTTCTCTGCTTCATAATCAGGAGGCAGGCTAAAAGGTTAAAAGCAATCACAGACTAAGGCAGACCATGCCTAGAATTTCCTTGTCAAACATTTCCCTACCAAGTCTTCCACTGGGTAGTTTTTTTAGTTACTACCCAAGTAATGTGAGCCAAAATCTCTTTCAGACATAATTTTTAAACAGCTTTATTGAGGTTGGTATATGATAAACAGCACACATGGCAATGTATAATTTAATAGGTTTGATATGTGTATACCTGTGAAGCCATTACCATATTCAGGATAATGAACATGATATCCATCAACCTCAAGTGTCTGTCATTTGGCAATCTCTCTTGTCTCACATACACATATCTCTCTTGTCTCTACTAGGCCCACTCTCCATTTCCAGGCAATTTTGTCACTTTAGATGAGTTTGCATTTTCTAAATTTTAGAGATAGTACAACATGCAATCTACTTTTTGTCTATCTTTTTAAATTAAACGATTATTTTGATATTAGTCCCTGGGGTTGTTTGTTCAATGAATCGTTCTGTCTTATTGGTGAGCAGTATTCCATCGTATACAATATGGTAATTTATTTATCCATTCATATATTGACAGGCATTTGGTTCATTTCCAGCGTAGGGTAATTATGAATTAACTGGCTATAGGCCTTTGTTTCAGGTCTTTTACCGTTGCACATTTGAATTCTCTTGGGTAAGTACCTAGAGCAGAATGCCCTGGTTATATGGTAAGTGCACATTTAACATTTTAAGATGTCACTTTTTCTTTTTCCCTCAAAGCAATTGTACCACTTCACTTTCCCACCAGCAGTGGGAAGAGTGGGTGCTTCTCTACCTCCTTGCCAACAATTTGTATGGTGACTGTGATTTTAGACATTCCAGAGGGTGTGTAGTGGTATCAATTTATGGTTTTAAATTGCCTTCCCAAATGACTAATGAGTTTGAGCCTACTTTCATGTGATTTTTTGCAATGGATCTTTCTTTTCATGGAGGATCTATTTAATGTTTGGTCCACTTAAAAATTATTTTTTCTTCTGAATGAGTTTTAAGAATTCTTTATATATTTTGAACACAAGTCTTTTATTGTATATGTAGCTTGATGTTTTCTTCCAGTTTGTGGCTTGTATTTTCATTATCTTAATGCTCAGTTTTGAAGATAAGAAATTAATAATTTTAATGAAGTTAAATTTATGATTTCTTTTATTCATTATGTGTTTGGTATTATATATAAGAAATCTTTGCCTTACCTAAAGTCACAAATATTTTGTTACTATTTCTCCCAAAGGTTTATTATTTTTAAGTTTTATATTTGTGTCTGTGATCCATTTTGTTATTTCTTGTATATGTTGCTCTATATGTGTCTCTGTGTGTGTATATATATATATGTATAAAAGTTATTTGATACACATATCAAAGTTATATATTTTATTTCACATTTTATTTGGATTATATATTTTATTACATATAACATATTCTCCATTCTCCACAGATATATCTTTGAAACTGTCAAGTATCAATTGACTACATGTGTATATCTACTTCTACACTATTCTGTTCTATTGACCTGACAATTTTGATGCTTAAATCACACTTTCTTGAATACTCTGTCTGTGAAATAAGTTTTGAAGTCATATGTTGTTTTCTTTATCCTTTAAGATGTTCATTTTTCCTTTCAGTCTGTTAATATGGTGGGATTTAATAACTTATTACATTAATTTATTGTCAGCATTACTTTTTTGTATTATCCCTTTTTTAATATTGGATTTGATTTATCAAAATTTTGTTAAGAATTTTTGTATCATGTTCATAAAAGATGTCAATCTGTAGCTTCTTTTTCTTGTCATATCCTCATTTGTATTTTGTATGAAGGTATCAATGATCTCATTGAGTGAATTGAAAGCATTTTTCTCTTGTTTAATTTTCTATAAGGGTTTGTTTAGAAATGGACTATTTCTTCCTTATATAACTGATAGAATCCTCAGAGAAGTCATCTGGACCTATAGGTTTTTTTTTTATGGAAAGTTATAAGTGACATATTTAATTTTCTCAATCAATGTAGAGCTGTTCAGATTAAATATTTCTTTTGAATGAGCTTTGCAGATTGTATCTTTCAGGGAATCTGTCATCTAAATTTCCAATTTATTGGCCTAAAGCTATTTATAATAGTTTTTCATTATCCTTTTAAAATCTCTAGAATAGTAGTGATGTCAATTTTAGCATTTATAATATTGATAATTTGTGTCTTTTCTCTTTTTTCCTATCCAATCAGGCTCTTAGTTTCCTTTTTCTCTTCTCTCTTCTCTTCTCTTCTCTTCTCTTCTCTTCTCTTCTCTTCTCTTCACTTCTCTTCTCCTCTTCTTCTCTCTTCCCTTCCCTTCCCTTCCCTTCCCTTCCCTTC
>NW_023179820.1:2216181-2267978 GCF_002007445.2 Ailuropoda melanoleuca
TCTCCTCTCCTCTCCTCTCCTCTCCTCTCCTCTTCTCTTTTCTCTTCTTCTCTTCTTTCTTCTCTTCTCTTTTCTTTTATTTTTTAAGGTACAAGCTGAGGTCATTAATTTAAAACTTTTTCTTTCTGTTCCTCAGACTAGATAATCTTACTTGATATATCTTTGTGTTTGCTGATTCTTTCTTTGCTTACTAAAAACTTGTGATGAGCTCATCTAGTTAACTTTTTATTTCAACTATTGAACTTTTCAACTCAAGAGTGTTTCACTGGATTATTTAAAATAAGTGTTACCTCCTTACTAACACTCTTCATTGGGTAAGACATCCTTCTCATACTTTTCTATAGTTCTTTAGAGATTCTTTAGACATGGATATTTTCACTATCTGAATATATTTTAAATAGCCGACTTAAATCTTTGTCTAGTTAAAGTCCTATATTTGGTGTTACTCAGTGATAGTTGCAATCTTTTTTCTTTTGAAAACTGGATATTTTAAGTAACATAATGTAACAACTCTGGAGATTAGATTCTTCTATCACCCTGGTTTGTTGTTGATGACTGTTAGAGTATTTGTTTATTATATGACTTTCCTTAACTTATTCTGTAAACATCTATATTCTTTATCATATGTAGACAATCAAGCCTTGATTCATTTAGCTTAGTGTTTAGCTAATGATTGGACAGAGATTTTTTTTTAGTTTCTAGAACCATTAGGTCTCTCAGTCATTGCCTAGGGTCTCTTTGTGCATGTTGGGGCATGCCTTCAACACACAGCCAGACATCTTATCACTTTGCCTTAGCCTTTATTACCCGCTTGCACAAAGCCTCAAAGTCAGCCAGAGATGAGCTTAGATACACCTCATGTCTTTTTTGAGCATGTGTATAGGCCCAAAATGCCTGTAACGCTATGCAACTGTGAAGCCTTCTAGATTCTCGGAAATTTGTCAGAGTTTTTCAAGCCCTTATGTCCATCAATCTCACAATTTTTCCTTTTAAGCTTTTTGGCCAGACTGCTATCCACCACTGTAGGTAGCCATGACACTAAAACAATTGCCTATGATTAATATTGATAAAGGCTCCTATTGAAATTATTTTCTCATTGGGCTAGTGCTGCGTCAAATCCAATTCAAAAAGATTTGAAGGAGATTCTTCCTCAAAACCCCAAACAGGTCAAATAATGACAATTCTTTGGGAATGAAATTTTGAAAGAGCTGCAACCCATTCTGCTTGTTTTTTTCCCTCCTAGGTGCATAACACTGGCCAGGAATGATGGATGTTATTTTTTAAGGATACCAGGGAGCTAGAGAATAGGCAATGTGACTAGAATAAATTAAAGTGTTACAAAATTTATTATTCTTACTGATTCAGCAAGTTTTCTTTCTTTTTCATTTTAAATTCAATTAGCTGACATATAGTACACCATTAGTTTCAGATGTAGTATTCAATACTCGATCAGTTGTCTTTAACACCCAGTGCTCATTACATTATGTGCCCTCCTTAAAGCTCATCAACCAATTATCCCATCTCCCTACCTACCTCACCTCCACAATCCTCAGTTTGCTTTCTATAGCTAAGAGTCTTTCATGGTTTTTCTCCCTCTCCTCCCATTCAGTTTCCCCCTTTCCTCTATGATCCTCTGAGCTGTTTCTTATATTCCACATATGAGGGACACCATAGGATAATTGTCTTTCTCTGATTTACTTATTTCGCTCAACATAATATACTCCAGTTCAATCCATGTCAATGTAAATGGTAAGTATTCATCCTTTCTGATAGCTGAGTAATATTTCAGTGTGTGTGTGTGTGTGTGTGTGTGTGTATAAAATATTCTTTATCCATTTGTCTGTCAATGGGCATCTCAGCTCTTTCCATAGTTTGGCTGTTGTGAACATTGCTGCTATAAACATTGGGGGGCAGGTGCCCCTTCAGATCACTACATTTGTATCTTTGGGATAAATACCTCATAGTGCAATTGCTAGGCTGTAGGGTGCCTCTATTTTTAACTTCTTGAGAAACCTCCATACTGTTTTCCAGAGTGGCTGTACCAGCTTGCATTCTCACCAAAGGTGTATGAGGATTCTCCTTTCTTTACAACCTCACCAACATTTGTTGTTTCCTGTCTTATTAATTTTAGCCATTCTGACTGGTGTGAGGTGGTAGCTCACTGTGGTTTTGACTTGTATTTCCCTGATGCCAAGTGAGGTAGAGGATTTTTTTCATGTGTCTGTTGGCCATTTGTATGTCTTCTTTGGGGAATTGTCTGTTCATATCTTCTGCCCATTTCTTGACTGGATTGTTTGTTTTTTGGGTGTTGAGTTCAATAAGTTCTTTATAGATCTTGGGTACTAGCCCTTTATCGGATATGTCATTTGCAAATATCTTCTCCCATTCCATAGGTTGCCTCTTATTTTTGTTGACTGTTTCCTTTGCTGTACAGAAGCTTTTTACCTTGAAGAAGTCTTCACAGTTCAGTTTTGCTTTTGTTTCCTTTGCCTTTGGAGATGTGTCTAGCAAGAAGCCGCTGTGGCCAAGGTCGAAGAGGTTGCTGCCTGTGTTCTCCTCTAGGATTTTGATGGCTTCCTGTTTCACATTTAGTCTTTCATTCATATTGAGTTTATCTTTGTGTATGATGTAAGGAAATGGTTCAGTTTCATTCTTCTACATGTGGCTGTCCAATTTTCCCAGCACCACTTATTGAAGAGACTATCTTTTTTCCATTGGATCTTCTTTCCTGCTTTGTTGAAGATTAGTTGACCATAGAGTTGAGGGTCCATTTCTGGGTTCTCTATTTTATTCCATTGATCTATGCGTCTGTTTTTGTGCCAGTACCATGCTGTCTAGATGATTACAGCTTTGTGATAGAGCTTGAAGTCAGGCATTGTGATGCCTCAGCTTTGGTTTTCTTTTTCAACATTCCTTGGGCTATTTGGGGTCTTTTCTGGTTCCATGCAAATTTTAGGATTATTTGAACCAGCTCTGTGAAAAATGTGAACGCTATTTTGATAGGGATTGCATTGAATGTGCAGATTGCTCTGAGTAGCATAGACAGTTTAACAATATTTATTCATCCAATCCATGAGCATGGAATATTTTTCCATTTCTTTGTACCTTCTCCAATTTTTTCATAAGTGTTCTACAGTTTTTAGAGTACAGATCCTTTACCTCCTTGGTTAGGATTATTCCTAGGTATTTTATGGCTTTTGGTGCAATTGTAAATGGAATTGATTCCTTAATTTCTCTGTCCTCTGTCTCATTGTTAGTGTATAGAAGAAATGCAACTGATTTCTGTGTGTTGATTTTATATCTTGTCACGTTGCTGAATTCCTGTATGAGTTCTAGCAATTTGGGGGTGGAGTCCTTGGATTTTCCACATAAAGTATTATGTCATCTGCAAAGAGTGAGAGTTTGACTTCTTCTTTGCCAATTTGAATGCCTTTTATTTCCTTCTGTTGTCTGATTGCTGAGACTAGGACTTCTAGTACTACGTTGAACGACAGTAGTGAGAGTGGGCATCCTTGCCATGTTCCTGACCTTAGGGGGAAAGTTTTTGTTTTTTTTCCCCATTGAGAATGTTATATGCTGTGGGCTTTTCATAGATGGCTTTCATGATATTGAGGTATGTTCCCTCTATCCCTATGCTGTGAAGAGTTTAAATCAAGAAAGCGTGCTGTATTTTGTCAAATGCTTTTTCTGCATCAGTTCAGAAAGTCATGTGGTTTTTGTCCTTTCTTTTATTAATGTGATGTATCACAATGATTGATTTGAGAATGTGGAATCACCCTTGCAGCCCAGGAATAAATCCTACCTGGTTGAGATGAATAATTCTTTTAATGTACTGTTGGATCCTATTGGCTAGTATTTTGGTGAGAATTTTTGCATCCATGCTTATCAGGGATATTGGTCTGTAATTCTCCTTTTTGGTGGGGTCTTTATCTGGTTTTGGGATCTAGGTAATACTGACCTCATAGAAAGTGTTTGGAAGTTTTCCTTCCATGTCTACATTTTGAAACACCTTCAGAAGAATAGCTATTATTTCTTCTATAAATGTTTGGTAGAATTCCCCTGGGAAGCCATCAGGCCCTAGAGCTGGGAGATTTTTGATTATTGCTTCAATTTCCTTGCTGGTTATGGGTCTGTTCAGGTTTTTCATTTTTCCCTGTTTCAGTTTTGGTAGTTTATAATTTTCTAGGAATGCATCCATTTCTTTCAGATTGCCTAATTTGTTGGCTCACAGTTGCTCATAATATGTTCCTAAATTTTTTTTTGTATTTCCTTCGTATTGGTTGTGATTTCTCCTCTTTCATTCATGATTTTATTAATTTGAGTCCTTTCTCTTTTCTTTTTGATAAGTCTGACCAGGGGTTTATCAATCTTAATAATTATTTCAAACATCCAGCTCCCAGTTTTGTTGATCTGTTCAACAGTTCTTTTGGTTTCTATTTCATTGGTTTCTGCTCTAATCTTTATTATTTCTCTTCTCTTGTTTGGTTTAGGCTTTATTTTCTGTTCTTTCTCTAGCTCCTTTAGGTGTAAGGTTAGCTTGTGTATTTGAGATTTTCTAATTTTTTGAGAAAATCTTGCACTGCTATGTACTTCCTTCTTAGGACCACCTTTGCTGTATATCAGAGGTGTTTAACAGTTGTATTTTCATTTTCATTTGTTTCCATGAATTTTAAAAATTCTTCTTTAATCTTCTGTTTGTCCCATTCATTCTTTAGTATGATACTCTTTAATCCCCAAGTGCTTGAGTTCCTCCCAAATTTTCTCCTGAGTTCAAGTTTCAAAGCATTGTAATCTGAAAATATTCAGGCAATAATCCCAGTCTTTTGGTACTGGTTGTGACTTGATTTGTTACCCAGTATGTGATCTATTCCAAAAAATGTTCCATGTGTACTCAAGAAGAATGTGTATTCTGTTGCTTTAGGATAGAATGCTCTCTCTATATCTGTGAAGTCCATCTGGTCCAGTGTGTCATTCAAAGCAATTGTTTCCTTGTTGATCTGCTTAGATGACCTGTCCTTTGCTGTGAGTGAGTGTTGAAGTCCCCTACTATTACTATATTATTAGCAATGTGTTTCTTTAATTTGGTTATTAATTGGTTTATATAACTGGCTGCTCCCCAGTAGGAACATAAATATTTATAATTGTTAGGTTTTCTTTTTGGATAGACCCTTTAAGTATGACATAGTGTCCCTCTTCATCCCAATAGTCTTTGGTAATTTCTCTGATATAAGGATTGCTATCCCAGCTTCTTTTGATGTCCATTATCATGATAAATAGTTCTCCACCCCCTCATTTTCAATATGGAGGTGACTTTAGGTCTAAAATGAGTCTCTTGTGGACAGAATATCGATTGTTCTTACTTCTTTATCTAATCTGATACCCTGTGTCTTTCAATTGGGGCATTTAGCCCATTTATATTCAGAGTAGCTACTGAAAAATATGAATTTAGTGCCATTATACTACTTGTAAAGTCCCTGTTTTTGTAGATTGTCTCCATTCCTTTCTGGTCTATGTTACTTTTGGGCTCTTCAGTTAATGGATCCCTTTTAATATTTCTTGTATGGCTCATTTGGTGATCACAAATTCTTTTAGTTTCTGTTTGTCCTGGAAGCTTTTTACCACATCTTCTATTGTGAATGGCATCCTAGCTGGATAAATTATTCTTGGCTGCATATTTTTCTCCTATAACACCCTGAATATATCATGCCAGTCCTTTCTGGCCTGCCAGGTCTCTGTGGATAGGTCTTCTGCCAGTCTAATGTTTCTGCTGTTGTAGGTTAAGGACCTCTTGTCCTGAGCTGCTTTCAGGATTTTCTCTTTGTCTTTAAGATTTGTAAATTTTACTATTAGGTGTTGGGGTGTTGACCTATTTTTATTGATTTTGAGGGGGGGTTTCTGTGTTCCTCCTGGACTTTGAAACCTGTTTCCTTCCTGGGATTAGGGAAGTTCTCTACTATAATTTGCTCTAATATACCTTCTGCTCCCTCCACTCTCTCTGACTCTCTCTCTCTTTCCTCTTCTTCTGGAATGCCAATTATTCTAATATTGTTTTGCTTTATGGTATCATTTATCTCTCAAATTTTCCCCTCATGATCCAGTAGTTATTTATCTCTCTTTTTCTCAGCTTCTTTATTCTCCATCATTTGGTCTTCTATATCACAAATTCTCTCTTTTGTCTCATTTATCCTGAATTCCAGCTCCGACATTTTACTTATATCTCTATTGATTAGATCTGTGGCAGAGACTATTACGTCTGGTTCTTTCTTTTGTTGTGGATTCCTCCTTCTAATCATTTTTCCCAGAGAAGAATGGATGAATGAGAGAATAAAATCAAAAATATCGACCATGACCCAAGTGAAATACACACTAGAGCAATCCAAAGAGGTCAGAAATCAAAAAAGAAAAGAAAAGAAAAAGAGAAAAAGTGGGGGGAGAAGGAGAATATAATCTCACAAGTGGACTAAACAGGGTGATCCACTTAGTCCTGGGTGTATTTTGGTCTGTTTGTTAGATGACATTAAATCCCCAAATTGTAAATATATATATATATATTTAAATTTGTATTAAATTTGTATTACATATATATATATATTTAATACAGTGAAAGGAAGTGAAAAATGAAGAATATATCTACAAAATGTAAATGTAAAAATAAAAATAAAAAAAGACTTAAAAACAAAAAGTTAATAAAATAAGGAACTTGTTGAAAAGGAAAAAGAAAAAGAAAAAGAAAATTTTAAACTGAAAGACTAAAGGCTCATATGAAAAAAAACTCTAATTCTATATACTATTCTCCCCTACTGCAGGAGTTTTTTGGTTTTGAGTGATATATAAATTTGGTATTTGCCCGAGGATCCTGCTGGTCTTCTGGGGGAGGGGACTGTTGCACTGATTCTCAGGTGTCTTTGCCTGAGCAGAGTTGAACCACCCCTTGCCTGGGGGCCGGGCTCAGGGTAAGCTGCTTTGGATTGTTCTATGTGGTTTTTGTTCCCTGATGGATTTTCAGGCTGCTTTAGAGTGTGAAAAAAAAGTAAAAAATGTCGGTGCTCTGATCTCCAACCCAGTAGCTGAAAGATCATGGTTCTCACTCTTCAGTGCACCCTCAGGGAAAGGCAGTCAAACCCTTTTTTGTGAGCCAAACTCCCCAGACTCTTGTGATTAACACCTGCACCAATCCTCCCAGGAGAGGGAAGACCCCCTCAGCTAGCTGGGCTCCTGCTCAGGGAGCAGTTGCCCCATCATGCACGTACCCACACCACTCCTCCTGTGGGAAGAAGCTGGATCTCAACGGCTGTCACTTGCTGGGCCTCTGCTTGGAGAGGGGTCACCTGATTCATGTCATAGTTCATGGTTTATGGCAACACCTAGCTGAGAGTCCACTCCTGAACTTCCTTGCTCCAGTGCTTGGGATCTCTTCTGCCCTTAGACACCCCCATTACTTCTGACTCTGGTGATCCTGAGACCACACTGTCTCACCTAGGATTCTGCTCCACTTCCCCACCTGAACACATTTCAGGCAGGGATATACCTCATAAGAGCAGACTTTTAAAAGTTCTGATTTTGTGTGCCCCTGCTTTATCAGTTTCTGGAAACCAGCTTATGGAGGCTCCTCCCCTCACAGTTTATCTTCTGATACATCCCCTCAGATTCATGTCTCTGCACCTCCTGCCTTGCAAAAAGTGATAGCTTTTTTATTTGTAGAATTGCAGCAATTCTTTTCTTAGATCTCAGGTTGAATTCACAGGTGTTCAGAATGATTTGATAGATATCTAACTGAATTCAAGGGACCAGATGAAACAAGGGTCTCCTACTCTTCTGCCATCTTCCCCCTCTAGAATGATTCAGCAAGTTTTCTTAAATAAATGCTCTTTTCCTTGCTGCAAAAGTTTAGTTAATTTCAACTGAAAGAGTTGACTTCAACATTTTTGACATATTTTCTCATTGCTTTTATGGAGAAAATAATTTTCAAAGGTCCTTTTTCTACCATTTTCACTGACATCACTCCATTCTTGGTAATTTTGGTTTGAATGTCAGACACTGTAAATTTTACCTATTGAATGCTTGATATTTTTGAATACCTGCAATATTCTTTGACTTTGTCCTTAATGAAGTAAAACCTCTTGGAACAAGTTTGATACTTTTGAGTATTTTAAGAATTAGATAAATTAGGTCAGAGCAATACTTATTCTAATGCTAATCTTTCCTCAGTACAGAAACAAAACTCTTAGTATTCTATCCAATGTCTTATGAATTATAAAATTTTCTTTTCCACCATTTTGTGGACAGGACTATCCTAACTTTGTGTGAGCTCCATGTACAGTTCTCTGTATCTCTTTTGCTCTTTCTTTGCTTCATCTTAGACATTTTTTCCTTACATGCATGTATTGATTAGCACTCAACTAAATAATGAGGAGGAATCTTGGCATTTTGGAATCTTGAGACTGTTTCAAGGAGACTGGTGGGTTCTGTATAAAGCCTGTAAACTTCATAAAGCTGCAACCTAAGGAAATTATAGTACTTCGTTCTTAGGTTTCTTTTTTCAAAGGGATTATGGTTCTTCTTTCCCTTTTGATCAATATTGAGTGTCATTGAATTCTATATTTTATTTAACAGTTTTTAAATTGCAGGGTGAATCTAACTTCTGTTATTTCATCTTGACTGGAAACAAAATTCCTTGGTATAGTTTCAAATTTTATTTATTTATTTTTACTTTTTAAAAGATTTTATTTATTGATTTGAGAGAGAGAGAGTGAGAGAGAGCATGATCCAGGGAGCAGAGGGAGAGGGAGGAGCAGTGAGCCAGATGCAGATCCCAGGACCCCAGGATCATGACCTGAGTTGAAGGCAGATGCTTAACTGAATGAGCCACCCAGACATCTCTAGTTTTCAAATATTAATATGTTTGCCTTTTGTTATCATTATGCTCTCTGATACTTAAAATACTTTCTTTCTTAAAATGCAGCCAGTCACATTGAAGCCTTTAAAAAGAATTTTTATCTGAGGTGGTATTCTTCAGTTACCTGCTAGAGGAACTTTATCAAATATAACTGAGATTGTTTAGGGTTTTATTTTCCCTTAAGACAACATTTTATTTCTTTTTCTTTCTTCTTTCTTTCTTTCTTTCTTTCTTTCTTTCTTTCTTTCTTTCCTTCTTTCTTTCTTTCTTTTCTTTCTTTCTTTCTTTCTTTCTTTCTTTCTTTCTTCAGATTTTATTTACTTATTTATTTGGGAGAGATAGAGAGACTGTGAGAGAGGACATTAGCGGGGGTGGGGAGAGGGAGAAGCAGGCTCCCTGCTGAGCAAGGAGCCCAATGCGGGGCTCAATCCTGGGACCTCAGGGTCATGACCTGGGCCAAAAGCTTAACCAACTGAGCAACCAGGTGGCCTCCATTTTCAATTACTTTTATAATACCTCATTTAGGATCTAGGAACAATTTTTCATACCTTTGTACCTTCAAACCCTTGATATTAGTGTCAGTTAAATTTTAGACAATATGCAATGAACACATATTGTGGCAAAAAGTATATTTCTTTTAAATTTTGTGTATATACCCGATACCTACAGATTGTTTTTGTATCTTTACTCCCCTTGCTTTGCAGAAGAAGCAGAAATATAGCCAACTCATGCAAAAATTCTGATTTTATCTTACCATGTACTTTAATAACAGTGTCATTGTTTATCAAGGGATACTTGTCTTCTTTCAATATCAGTATTTTGCAAAACACTGCTCTCTGTGTGGTAGAAATCAGATTTGAATTATTAAGGAAGACAAAGATAATGCATATTGGGTAACATTTTGAAGTCTGACAGAGTGACTATATCAGCCATAGAATCTGGGCTTATTAATGGTAGGCTATTACAAGAAAATAAAGGACACAATGAAATCAGTAGAGGCAATGTCAAAACTGTTGAATCAAATTGCAGTAAGATATGTGTCATTGGAGAACACTTATTTGGATTAAGTAATAGTGGTGCCATTTTTCTCTTATTTTGTTTATGATTACCATGACAAAATCATGAGCATATCAATTGTAATTTATTTGTTTTTGATCTCCCCATTTCTTCTAGAAACATTGCCTTTTTATCAATTTACTCTTTAAAATGTATATCTTTCTTTCTGGAATCTCTGTAAATTATTCATAATAGCATATAGGATGAAATAAATAATCCTGAAGAAATTCCACTTAAATTGAATTCTTTAAAGATACATTTGTTCAAATCTATAGAATGTACAACACCAAGAGTGAACCGTGGTGTAAACTGTGGATGTTAGGTGACTATTATGATGTGTAATTGTGGGTTCACTGATTGTAAGAAATGTACTACTCTGGTGGGGTATGTTGATAATGGTAAAAGCTATGCAGGTGTGTGACAAGGAGAATATGGGAACTCTACCTTATTCTCAATTGTGCTGTGAACTTTTTTTTTTTTTTAGTATTTTAAAGGGGTGCATGGGTGGCTCAGATGGTTAAGTGTCTGCATCAGGTCATGATCTCCAGCTCCTGGGATTGAGCCCCATGTCGAGCTCCCAGCTCAGCAAGGTGTCTGCTTCTCCCTCTCCCTCTGCCTCTCCCCCTGCTTGTGCTCACTCTGTATTTCTGTCTCTCTCTCTCTCTCAAATGAACAAAATAAAATCTTTAAAAAAAAGTATTTTGAAAAGTTTGTTATACTTTCTTTTGTGTCATACCAGTATGCTTGAATTTGTTAGACCTGCACATTATAGGTGTTTTGTATTACTTATGGAATACATAGATAGATATAAATATATAATCATTGCTCATGTATCATTCTATAAAATAATGTTCTGCCACAAAGAAATCAACAGAAAATAATATGATATCTATAGTTTAGATTAAAGTTTTCTCTTGGTGTTGTACATTCTATGGGTTTGGACAAATATATAATAGCATGTATCCATTATTATGGTGTTATAAAGAACATTTTCACTGACCTAAAGTTTCTCTGTGCCCCACCTATTCATCTCTCCCCACAGCCTCCAAACTGGAAACCACTGAACCTTTTTCTTTCCTGTCTTTATAGTTTTGCCTTCTCCAGAATCTCATGGAGTTGACATCATATTTTTTCAGATAGACTTATTTCAGTTGGTAATATGCATTTAAGATTCTTCCATGTTTTTTCATGGCTTGATAGATCATTCTTTTTAACACGGAGTAATTTTCCATTGTCTGGATGTGCCACAGTTTATGTATCCATTCTCTTACTGAAGGACATTTTGGTAGCTTCCAAGTGTTGACAATTATGATTAAAGCTTCTATGAACATCCATGTGCAGGCTTTTGTGTAGACATATTTTCAACTCTTTGGGGCAAATACCAAGGAGTATCATTGCTGGATCTCATGCAAAAGTATGATTAGTTTTAAAAGAAACCAAAATAACCATACCATTTTGCATTCCCAGCAGCAATGAATGAGAGTTCCTACTGTTCTGTATCTCTGCCAGCATTTGGTGTTGTCAGTGTTCTGAATTTTGAGCATTCTATTAGGTGTGTGGTAATTTTTAAATTGTATTTCTGGGGCACCTGGGGGTTCAGTTGGTTAAGTGTCTGCCTTTGGCTCAGCTCATGATCCTGGAGTCCTGGAATCAAACCCTGCATTGGACTCCCTGCTCAGCAGGGAGCCTGCTTCTCCCTCTCCCTCTGCCCCTCCCTGCTACTCATGCTTTCCCTCTGTCACTTTCACTCTCAACCACTCTCTCAAACAATAAAATATTAAAAAATAAAAAATAAATAAAATTGTATGTCTCAGATGACATATGATGTGAGCATTTACTTGCCATCTCTATATCTTCTTTGGTGAGGCATCTGTTAAAGCCTTTGGCCCATTTTTTAATCAACTGTTTATTTTGTTATTTCTGAGCTTTAAGAGTTTATATATTTTGGACAATTGGTGTTTTTGTTTTTGTTTTATCAGACGTGAGTTCTGTGAATATTTTCTCCCAGTCTCTGACTTGTCTTCTCATCCTCTTGACATTATCTTTTGCAGAGTAGAATTTTTTAATTTTAATGAACCAGGTTGTCAATTATTTCTTTCATAAAAGATGTTTTTGGTATTGGAAGATACCTAAAAATTATCGCCACACCCAAAGTCATCTAGGTTTTCTCCTGTATTATCTATTAGGAATTTTATAGTTTTGCATTTTACATTTAGATGATAGATTTTGACTAAATATTGTTTTGGCTGTTGTGGGTCTTTTAACTCTGTATATACTCTAGAATCAAATTACTGATAACCACAAAATAATTTTCTGAGATTTCTATTGGAATTACAGTGAACCTATAGATCTAGTTGGGAAGAATTTACACACTTTTAGCTTTGTCTTACAGATTCTTGCAGTTGTGTTTTTATAATGCAATTTAAGATTACTGAATCTTCTTGCTATATCGGTTATTTTATCATTATACAATGTCCCATCTCGCTTTGTCATTAGTAATACTTTTTACTTAAAGCCATTTTGTCTGATAGGAGCTTGGTCAGTTTCAGTTAACTTTTTAATGTATATTAACTCTACTACTTCAAGGTTTCTATGTCTTTATATTTATAGTATATCTATGGTAAACAGAATTTATATATACATACATATAAAGTAAGACAGTCTTATTTTAACTTTAGTTTCAGCCAACTTGATATTATATTTTAATTAGATATTTAGCCCAAAGTAACAATATAATAACTTATAGATTTGGTTAAATTTATAGTCATTGGTTTCTATATCCTTATTCTTTTATTTTTTCTTCTTATTTATCTTTCTCATTATCCATTTGATTTTTTTAAAAATGTTGTTTATACTCTTTCTTCCTTCTGAGACTTAATTGCACAAATTTCAATCCTTTAATTATATATCTAATATCTTATATGTGCATGTCTGTATGTGTCATCATTTCTCCCTCTCTTTCCTTCAATCAGAATATTCTAATGACTATCATCTAGTTCAATAATCCTCTTTTCTACTATATCTAATTAAGTCAAACTCTTTTAGTGAGTTCTGTACTTAACTTATTTATTTTTATACAACTACTATCTGATAATATTCCCAACATTCTGGTTCTCTGATGAAACTCTCCAGCTTTTTTACATTTCACTTATCTGTGTTCTTTTTTCCTATTTGCAGTTTTTCTTCTTTGATCTTATTTCCTTGAATGATTGGTAATTTTGAATAAAATGCTTAATCTTAGAATAAAAACATGTACATTCTCTAATATTTTCTTTCAGAGTGGATTTTATTTTCTTTAACATGCAAAGAGGAGTCTCTATAATCCAGCTGAGAAGTGTTTGTACAAATTTGTCTTTGCAAGAATCTCATTTGAGTCTGAAGTGTTTACTATGTCTCTCATCTTTGATGAGTTGTGATCATCACTCTTATTTCCAAAATTGTAAAAACAATAAAATTTATGCTTAATAATTTTGCTTCATACCATCTCTATCATGCTTATTTCTCTAAATGTCTTCTGCCAAATGTGCAACTTATAGTTCAACAAATTAACAGAGAAAAAATTGCATGCAGAATTTTGGTCTAGCTTCTCTGTATTTCCCCTTTCTCAAGGAGTTCGACTTTTCATGTTATAGTTGTATCATAGCCCAGATTTTGTCCTCCTAGCTCAGTGAAACATTGGAAAGCTCAAGGTCCCTACTTATTTTGGAACTCCACCCTACACTTCTAATTGGAAAATACCCTGAGGTGGGCAAAGCAGCTTTTACTATGGGATTTACCTCTGTGTACTACCCTCATAGTCAGGATTTTTGCCTTTCAGGTCTTGGCTGCCTTTATTGTTCTCTGAGGCCATCAGAGAGTTCTATTTTAAATATTATCCTTGTTTCATTATTATTCTCAGTGAGGAAATTAGACAGAATGTTACTCCATTGTTTCCAGAAGTAAAGGAATCAGAGTAATTTTAATGCAAATTGGATCATGTTATTCTGCTTAAAACAGGAAATGATTCAGAGTTTTCCATGAGCTCCCTATGACTTCAAGCTCATGTCTTGTTTACTCTGCCTATCCCATAGAATTAACAGCTCTCAGTTCTCATAATTTCCTCTATTATATCTTATAATCAACCGTTGCCATTTTCTCTTCCCTTTTTCAGTTCCCAATACACTCTATTTTCTACTTTTCTTGACAAAAGTCAAGAATTACAGCCTTCATTTTTTTTTCTCTGAAACTGATATTTTTGACAGCACACAGGCATATGTCTATTGAAATAACAATAATTGTTTAAACAAAACATTGGGGTTGTATAAGGTTCTAATGTGTTAAGGGAGAATTCTAAAGGGCAATCAGGGTGGGATGGAAGACCTAATGATGGTTCATGAGAGGTCAGGCTTAAAAGGATATTTCATAGAAAACTAAATACTTGGTACTTTATCCTATAATATATGAGGATTTCTTAAAGTGTCAAGTATGAGTTGGGACATCGTTAGATATATAAGAAATTTGACTAAGCTATAAAACCTGAAGATTAGACAAAGTAATTAGA
Source organism: Ailuropoda melanoleuca (assembly GCF_002007445.2). Taxonomy (NCBI): domain Eukaryota; kingdom Metazoa; phylum Chordata; class Mammalia; order Carnivora; family Ursidae; genus Ailuropoda; species Ailuropoda melanoleuca. Next base: position 2,230,674 of record NW_023179820.1, read on the forward strand.
ACTGATAGTTCTTGGTAAGCCATTGGATTTTTATTTTTTTAAGCCAATTGACATTCAAGTTTACTTTCTTTCATCTTTCTTCCTTCTTTCTTTATTCTGACTGGCTTGATGGCAGTATCATTCACTAAGGATCATGGAAGGAAGGTATTATTTTGTATAAAGTTTAATAAGCTCACAATATGTTAATTTTTAATAATTCTGTTACATCAGGTTTGGAATGTCAATTGGACATATCACGGTATGAGATAGGAAATAAAAATTAGTCAGTCATCAGTTTTATAATACTGATTTGTGAGCAGCAGTGTGGTATTACTGTTAAGAACATGGACTCTTCAATTTCTCCTGCTCTAGTAATCTTGCAAATCATGAATTCCTATGTTTATGAGTAAACACAAATTTCTGGAGAGGATGGTGGAGTAGGGGGGCCCTAAGCTCACCTTGTCCCACAGATACAACTAGATAACACTCACATTAGTGTAAACAACCCAGAAAACAACTCAGAAACTGGAAGAAAAAACTCCACAACTAAATGTAGAGAAGAGACCACATCAAAAAGAGTAGGAAGGGCAAAGATGTGGTTGGGAGCTAAACAAACCAACAAGACTCTTGCAGGAGGGAGGGACTTAGGGGAAGAGGGGAGAGAAAAAGACCCTCACCCTGGGAAACCCATACAGGGAAGACAAATTTCCACAGCATTTGGCTTTGAAAATTAGAGGGATAAATTTCATGAGTTCTTACAACTAGTGGGACTTTAAAACCTGAGATTTTAAAAATCAGTGGGCTTGGCTATAGGAGAATCAGCAGGGCAGTCTGACTCAAGTCAAGTCTAGGGCATCCTGAGATTGGCTGACTAACACCACAGGGAGAAAATCTGCCTACAACAGACAAAAAGAGCCATTGTGGATGACTGATTGAAAGAAAAAGCCATAACAGCAGGGCACACACATCACACCCAAGAGATGCCTCTTAAGTGCCAGATTCTGATGAACAGGGGACACTGCATGGCAGAGCACTACAGGACCTCTTCTTCATAAGACCATGACTTTTAAGGACATGAGAAATAACTGACTTTCCTAATGCAGAAATAGACACAGAGACACTGGATAGAATAAATAATAAACTAGATGAAGTGGAAGACTATATCAACAACCTGGAGGACAGAGTAATGGAAAGAAATCAAGCTGAGTTGATGGGAGAAAAAAATATATGCAAAATGAGAGTAGACTTAGAGAGCTCAGTGACACCATCAAATGTAATAACATTCACATTGTAGGGATCCCAGAAGAAGAGAAAAGCAAGGGCACAGAAAAATTATTTGAAGAAATAATAGCTGAAAACTTCCCTAATCTGGAGAAAGAAATAGAAATCCAGATACAGGACGCACAGAGATCCCCCAAAAAAGCAACCAAGAAGTTCCATACCAAGATACATAGTAATTAAACTAGCAAAACATAATGAAGAAGAGAGAATTTTAAAAGCAGCAAAAGAAAAGAAAATAGTTACATACAAAGGGAGCTCCATAAGGCTGTCACCTGACCGTTCAGCGGAAATTTTGCAGGCCAGAAGATAGTGGCATAATATATTCAAAGTGCTAAAAAGAAAAAGAAAAAAAAAAAAAAAACCTTCAGCAAAGAATACTCTATCCAGCAAGGCTATCATTCAGAGTAGAGGGAGAGATAAAAAGTGTTTCCACACAAAGAAAGCTAAAGGAATTCATGACCAACTAAACCAGACTTACCAAAAATGTTTAAAAGACCTTTGGAAAGGAAATACCATAAACAAGAGTAAGGAAAATGGGAAGCACAAAAGCAGTAAAAATAAGTAGATCTGTAAAGTCAAGGGACTCACAAAAACAAAAACAAAACAAAAACAAAAATAAGATGTAAACTATGACACCATTTACTTAAAATGTGGGGTGGAGAGGAGTAAAGCATGTGTTCAAATTTAAGTGACCATCAACTTAATATAGACTGCTATATGCAGAAGATGTTATATACAAACCAAAAGGTAATAAATAAAAAAACCATTAATAGATATGCAAAAAATAAAGAGAAAGGAATCCAAGCATATCACTGAAGAAATCCAATAATCATGAGAGAAGAGAGGAAGAGAAGAAAGGAACAGAGAACAACCATTAAAAAAATAACAAAATGGCAAACATACATATTAATAATTAATTTTAATGTAAATGGACTAAATGCTCCAATCAAAAGACATGGGGTAACAAAATAAATAAAAAACAAGACTTATCTATATGCTGCCTACAAGATAATAGTTTTGGACTTAAAGACACATTCAGAGTGAAGTGAAGGAGTGGAGAAATTTTAATCATGCAAATGGATGTGAAAAGAAAGCTGAGGTAGCAATACTTGTACAAAATACACTTTAAAAAGAAGATAGTAGCAAGAGGCAAAGATGGACACTCTATGACAATAAAGGGGGCAATCCAACAAGAAGATACATTTGTAAATATTTATGCACCCAACATGGGAACACCCAAATAGTTAAAGCAGCTAGTAACAAACATAAAGGAAGCAATTGCTTCCTTGATATTGATATTGAGAGTATACAATAATAATAGGAGATGTTAACATCCTACTTACATAAATGGATAGATCATCAAAAGGGAAAATCAACAAGTGAACAGCAGCTTTGAATGACACATTGAAACAAATGGATTTAACATATATATTGAGAACATCCTGTCCTAAAACAAGTGAATACACATTCTTTTCAAGTGCATACAGAACATTCTCCAGAATAGAATTAGCCCACAAAACAACTCCAACAAATTCAAAAAGATCAAAGTCATACCATGCATCTTTTCTGATCACAATGATACGAAACTAGAAATCAACCACAAGAAAAAATTTGGAAAGAACACAGATACATAGAGGTTAAGTAACACATTCCTAAGCAATGAATGGTCAACTAAGAAATCAAAAAGAAAATCAAAAATTACATGGAGACAAAGGAAAATGAAAACAATGGTGCGGAGTCTTTGGGATGCAGCAAAAGCACTTCTAAGAGGGAAGTTCATAGTAATACACATCTACCCCAAGAAGCAAGAAAAATCTCAAATAAACAACCTAAACCTATACCTAGAAAAGCTGGAAAAAGAACAAACGAAACCCAAAGCCAGTAGATAGAATAAAATAATAAAGGTTAGGGCAGAAATAAACAAAATAGAAACTATAAAACAATAGAACAGATCAATGAAACCAGGAATTGGTTCTTTGAAAAGATCAACAAAATCGATAAACCTTACCCAGGCTCATCAAAACAATAAAAATAAAAAAAGAAAGGACTCAAATAAAATCAGAAGTGAAAGAAGAGAAATAACAACTGACAGCCCAGAAATACAAGTGATTGTAAGGGAATATTATGAAAAATTATACGCCAACAATTTGAACAATCTAGAAAAAAATGGATAAATTTCTAGAAACATATAACCTCCTAAAACTATTCAGGAAGAAATAGAAAATTTGAACAGGCAATGGAAGTGAATCAGAAATAAAAGTAAACTCCCAAAAAGCAAGACTCCAGGCACCAGATGGCCTCAAGGGTAATTCTACCAAATACTTAAAGAAGAGTTAATACCTATTCTTTTCAAGCTTTTCCAAAACAAACAAACAAACAAACAAAAAACAACAACAACAGCAACAACAACAAAAAAACAACACGAAGAGGAAGGACAATTTCCAAATTCATTCCACAAGGCAAGCATTACCTTGATTCCAAAACCAGATAAAAACACTGCCAACAAAGAAAGAACTACAGGCCAATATCTCTGATGAATATAGACGCAAAAATCCTAAATAAAATATTAGCAAACAGGCTCCAAAAATACATTAAAAATCATTCACCATAATCAAGTGTGATTTATTTCTGGGATACAAGTGTGGTTCAATATTTGCTAATCAATCAACATGATATATCACATCAATAGAAGAAAGGATAAAAACTATATCATCATTTTAATAAATCCAGAAAAAGCATTGGACAAAGTACAACATCCATTCATGACAAAAAAACCTCAAAAAGTAGGTTTAAAGGGAACACACCTCAACATAATAAAGGCCATATATGAAAAAGCCACGGCTAACATCATACTCAATGGTGAAACACTGAGAGTTTTTCCCCTAAGATATGAAACAAGACAAGTATGTCCACTCTTACCACTTTTATTCAACATAGTCCTGGAAGTCCTAGCCACAGCAATCAGATGAGAAAAAGGAATAAAAGACATCCAAATTGGTAAGGAAGAAGTAAAAGTTTCACTATTTACCATAACATGATACTATATAGAGAAAACCTTAAAACTCCATCCAAAACTACTAGAACTGATAAATGAATTTAGTAAGGTCACAGGATACAAAATCAATGTACCAAAAATCCATTGCATTACTACACACTAATAAATGAACAGCAGAAAGAGAAATTAAGAAAGCAATCTTATTTACAATTGCAACAAAATAATAAAACACTCAAGAGTAAAGTTAACCAAGGAGGTGAAAAACTGTACTTTGAAAACTATAAATCACTGATGAAAAAAAATTGAAGGCAACACAAACAAATGGAAAGGTATCCCATGCTCACAGATTGGAAGAACCAATATTGTTAAAATGCCTATCCTACCCAAAACAATCTACAGATATAATGCAATCGCTATCAAAATACCAAGAGCTTCTTTCAGAGAACTAGAACAAATAACCCTAAAATGTGTGTGGAACCACAAAGGACCCTGAGAAGACACAATAATCTTGAAAAAGAAAAACAAAGCTGGAGGTATCAGATTTCAAGTTATACCACAAAGCTGTGGTTATCAAAACAGTATGGCAGTGGCACAAAAATAGACACAAAGATCAATGGAATAAGATTGAAAACCCAGAAACAGATCCACAATTATATGGTCAATTAATCTTCAACAAAAGAGGCGAGAATATGCAATGGGAAAAAGACATTCTCTTCCATTATGGTGTTGGGAAAACTGGTCAACTATATGCATAAGAATGACACTGGACCTCTTTCTTACTATACAAATAATAAAGTCAAAATGGACAAAGAAATGGAAAAACATTCCATGTTCATGGATTGGATGAATAAATATTGTTAAACTGTCTATACTACTCAGAGCAATCTAAATGCAACCTAAATGTGACCCCTGAAACCATAAAAATCCTAGAAGAGAGCACAAGTAGTAATTTTATTACTCAGACATTAAAAGGAATGAAATCTTTTCATTTGCAACAAAATGGATGGATCTAGAGGGTGTAATGCTAAACAAAATAAGTCAGTCAGAGAAAGACAAATATATGATTTCACTCATATGTGGAATTTAAGAGACAAAACAAACAAACAGAAGGATAAAAAGAGAGACAACCAAAAAACCAGACCTTAACTATGGTTACCAAGCAGAATGAACAATGGTCATCAGAGGGGATGGGTGAAATAGGTAGAGGGGATGGGTGAAATAGGTGAAGGGAATTAAGAGTACACTTATCCTTATGAGCACTGAGTAATATATAGAATTGTTGAATTGTTACATTGTATACTGAAACTAATATAACACTTTTTATTAACTATACTAGAATTAAAACAAAAAAAACTTAAAAAAAAGAAAATGGACTCTTGAGTCCAATACTCTGTGTTTGAAATCTGTCTCCGCAATGTAATAGTTTCATCATTGTGAGAAATCTATCTGAACTCTCTATACCCCACTTTGAGATAAGTAAGATAAAAACTGTACCATATACACTACTCATCAAATGCCAACAGCAGCTCTTTTAAAGTGTGGATAGTATTGTTACCATAACCATTGCATAAATGAGGAAGATGGAACATCTCAGATACATTATCCAACATCACACAAGCAAACACATACAGAGGCACAGAAGAGTGACTGCCAAATTATTCACTTTGCATAAGTGTTTGCTATCATCAATATTAGCATCATCATACATATATGGCTACTGTAGCTAGGATGAAAATAAGAAGATAACAAGTATAAAGACAGAATTTTGGAGAACATTAACATTTAAAGTGTTGGAGGGGAAAAAAAGAAGCTCACAAAAGAAGTGATAAAAACCACTGGAAAAAGGAATGACGAGTTCTTAGAAGAAAGATCTGGGGCTTAAAATTTCAGTTCCAACATGACAAGAGCATAGAAGTTATCACTGCCATACTGTAATAAGAAAAAGCTGGAAAAACTAAAACAAAACAAAACAAAACAAAAACCCCAACAAGTTTTCAGGGTGCTTGGGTGGCTCAGTCAGTTAAGCATCTGCCTCTGGCTCAGGTCATGATACTAGGGTCCTGGGTTTGAGCCCCATGCCAGGGTGGGAGCCTGCTTCTCTCTCTCCCTCTGCCCTTCTCCCCTACTTGTGCTCTCTCTCAATCTCTCTGTCTCACAAATAGATATTAAAAAAAAAACAAAACAGTAACAGGTTTTCTTGGACTATCAAAAATCCCCCAAAAAGACAAAAAACAAAAAAAAAAACTAAGAACACAAGGCAATCTTCCACCCCTGATAAATGGAAAAGCAGATATCCAGATAGATACATCAACAAAAATCTGCTTACCTAGAATAGAAGCTGCTGGAGACATAAACTGCTAAGATCATTTAATTGATGACTTTTGAGAAATTTCAGAAGGCCAAGTATTAACTAGCATGAGAGTGAATGATCTGAATACATCAATTAAAAGAGATTAAAAAAAAAAAGATTGTTAGAGTGATAAAAAGGAAATAAGACCCAAATAATTGTTGTTTATATAAATGCACTTTAAACAAAAAACATTTAGGTAGGGGGTGGAAAAAGATATGCTGTACTAATATTAATCAAAAGAAGCTAGAGTATCTATATTACTCAGCATGGAGTCTGCTTAAGACTCTCTCTCCCTCTGCCTCTGCCCCTGCACTCTCGCTCTCCCTCTTTTTCTTTCTAAAATAAATAAATAAAGTCTTTAAAAACAAGGGGGGATCCCTAAGAAACATGTTAACTAAATATAATGTAATATCCAGAATGAGATCCTGGAAAACAAAAATGATATTAGAGGAAAGCTTAAGAAATCAGAATAAAATATGAACTATAGTGAATAATAAAATATTGGTCCTAGTTCATTAATTTGTGACAAATGAATAAACAATATAAGATGCTAATAATAGGGGAAATTCAATGTGGCTCATATTGGAACTTTCTGTACTATTTTTAAAATTTGGGGGCAAATCTAAAACTATTTTAAAACATTGTTTAAAAAAATTCAGTCGGGGCGCCTGGGTGGCACAGCGGTTGAACATCTGCCTTCGGCTCAGGGCGTGATCCCGGTGTTATGGGATTGAGCCCCACATCAGGCTCCTCCGCCGGGAGCCTGCTTCTTCCTCTCCCACTCCCCCTGCTTGTGTTCCCTCTCTCGCTGGCTGTCTCTCTCTCTGTCAAATAAATAAATAAAATCTTTAAAAAAATTAAAAAAAATTAAAAAAAATTAAAAAATTCAGTCAATAAAGATTAGCTTCTTAAAATGTGGTAGATAGTATAAAATTGCCTTCATTTTCAAATGATTGGCAAGACATATGTTTCTTAATAAAACTAATTGTACATGTTAAAAATATTTATAGTATGGGAACAGTTGTGTATTTAGGTAACTGAATTTAAGATCTACTTTAAAAATATTTTTCTTCTGTTTATTTTTTGTGTACACCCTAGGCTTACAAATTTAAAGTTTATGATTTTCAGCATTTTTCAAAAAAATGCTAAGGGATTTCTTTCATATTTCATAAATGTGCAACATGATTTTCTGCTTTTGTTGCAGAAAAATACGTAACAGAGAATTACCCACAAATTAAAAACTCTGTTTCTAATTGCAGCTATTTACTGTCTCTAAACAAATTGATGCAAATATGCAAATTAAAAATATATATGGCATATATATATATGTATAGCTTAAGCAGTAGTTACAGATGTATGATGAACATTTGAAACAGCAATTATAGGCATTTGAGAAGGAAGCTGACAGGGAACACAAAAAAAATATTGTTTATTGTGCTCAGAGGACAGCTGGAGTTGGAGACCGTGGATTCATAGAAAAACAACATCTCTAGTGCAGGCTTAGAATAAGCAGGGAGTTGGCTTATTAAAACTTGAAGGTTTGCAGACTCCAAAAAAAAAGATAAAGGAACTTAGTATTTGAGAGTGGCTGGCAAGAGAATGACTAAAATGAGGCACCATCATGGGAATATTCTTAGATGTAGCATAAATGTAAATGACAGAAATTTTACAGCAATTAAGTATCTCAATTTTCACACGAGAATAACAAAGTGAAGAAGTCGACAAATGAAGTTTAGAACAGAGATTAGTAATTGGAGTTTAAGATTTCTGAGATGATAGATTCTAGTTGATTTTCTGAATCTGGCCATGGGTTATTTTGACTAGAATGAATCATGGTTCATTCGATTTCAGAAGCAGCTTTGAAATTAGAGCATAGGCATGGCATAATAAAATAGCATGTATCCTTAGGTAGTTGTCAAATCCCTCAGTGGTTATAGGGAGCCTAAGAAGATTAACAGATGGTAGTAACAATGGTGACATAAGGGCCTTAACTAGATGCCATGGCACTAGGAAAAAGAGGTTTTCTGGCACTTTGGTAGAAAAGAATAGTTGGAAAGTAGCCATGGGGTGTGTTTAATAAGTGTTGTATTTATGCAATACAGCTTCACCTTGAAAATAGAAGTGGTGAATTTCTGAATGTTAAACAGTTAAAACATTTTTGTTAAATGCGTAGGCCTGAGTTAGGGAGTATTTATGGGAAATTGAAGAGTTCCAGATACCACCATATTGGGATGGTTGAGAATGGTGGCAATGTAAGGAATACTCAGAATTAAGGCATGACACCTAGAAGATAATGGATAAGATGTGGAAAAAGAGGAGCTAATGGTGGATATGACCTGGGATCGTAATTATCTGGAGCAGCACAGAGAGATTTATGGCCCTGAAGTGCTGAGTAGTTAGTTATAGGTAAATTCTTAGGTGCCTCCAGAAGATGACTGAGACTAGCTAGCAGTCTTTGGGTCAGTGTGCAGTATGTATTTAACTGTGTTATACATGTTTAATAAAAAAAATTAAGTTCCTTTTCATTTTCCTGTCATCAATTGATTGAATATGGATTGGGTATTTACTCCATGCATGGGACTCTAGCACATATCAGCAAGAGTAAAAGAAAGTTCAAGATTAGGAAGACAATGGTAATTATGCTCAATGACTTTATACTGTAGAGGAGAGTAATAAAGGGCAATATATGTCAATATTGTATAAGGAAAAATTTTAAAATAATAATAGAGACATATGAAAACTAACTGAGCCTTTTGGAATAAAAGATTATGATGACTGCTTAAGACCATGACAAATAGTGACAGCAGCCAGTTTCTAAATAAGCTATATCCGCTTAAAAACTGGAATATGGATGGGACCATTTTGCAGGCTGGCTCTTCACTGGGTGTATTTTAGATACTCAAGCTTTAAATTCCAGGCATTATTTTCTGAATTCCTGCTCTAAATTGTACCTTCAGTTTCTTATTAGCATACATTTTATATTCAGATGATAACCACATTTGCCAAAATCAAGACATTTAAATGACTTTAATAGAAACTAGTGTGTAGATATATATTATGTTCTTTAACAATAAGCATGGGTATTTTTCCATACTTGATAATTCTTAGGGGCTCTGCTTTTGTAGCCTTGCTGCTTTCTGACTGAAAAGTCAAATTTAAAAAAATTTTAAGCCATGTTTCTAGGATATATTACTATGATGATCTGGTGGTTGATTGAGATATGCATGCCTATGTTACAAGATCTGCTGCCAATCTTCTGTCATTATTCTTTTAATAAAATAATGGGTATATAAAGAGATGTCTTGCTAAAGATAAAGCATGGATCATTTAGACAATATTTTATTAAATTCAAAGCGAATTATATAATCCTTTGAAATGGTATGTTCACCTGAGTGTGAAGAATCATTAACATAGCAAGAATGTGGTAGTTTCCCAGCTTTGGTGAGGAATACCTACCCGTCAGGAAAAATCAGTCGTTCCCAATAAAACGGAGGGTCCAGAAGGAACTGCTTCATCACTGTATCAGCTTCTGCTCTGTGGAGACAGATACCACACAATGTAACTTTGACTGAATGACCAGCTGTGTTCCTATGCTGTATATGGCAACCTGGATTTTTAGATCTATTTGCTATCTCCCTGTGTTTAGAATGTGTTAGAATAGAGGGAGGTTAAGATGGCGGAGGAGTAGGGGACCCCTTTTTCAGCCGGTCCCCTGAGTTGAGCTGGATAGGTACCAGACCAGCAGGAATATCCACGGAATCAGCCTGAGACGCAGGAAGATACATCTGGATCTCTACAAATGAACATCTCCAGCGCTGAGTATCGAGGTACGAAGCGGGGAGCCGTGAAACCGCGCACAGATATCGGAAGCTAAACAGAAGGGGGAGGGAGCCGCCGTGTCAGGGCGCCGGGAAGCGGTAGCCACCTGCAAGGGGGAGCGGACAGACCGCGGACCCGCACGCTTGAGACAGCAGGCTGAGAAGGGAGCTCCGGGAGCGCACGCGGGACGGCTGGCGGTTGGCGGGCCACCTGCACGGGGGAGCAGGCGGACTCGCGGACGGCACCCGCGAGACAACAGACTTAGAACGCGAGCTCCAGGAGCGCGCGCGCAGGGCGGCTGGCGGGCCACCTGCACCGGGGAGCGGGCGGACCGCGGACCCGCACTCTGGAAACGGCAGACTGAGTCCGTGAGCCGGGAGCGTGCACCACCAAGCATCTCACGGAGCTCCGGAGCTCCGGTGTGCTCACTGGATCGAGGCTGAGACCGGGAGCTCCGGGAGCGTCCGCGGGGCGGCTGGCGGCTGGAGGGCCACCTGCACGGGGGAGCAGGCGGACTCGCGGTCAGCACCCGTGAGACACCAGACTGAGACGGTGGGAGCGTCCGTGGGGCGGCTGGCGACTGGTGGCTGGCAGGGTTGGAAACACAAAGGACAGAGACGTGCTGGCCCTGGAAGTGAGGGCTGGGACGCCGGGTGTGGGGCGCACAGCCCGGGATGCTGCAGGGTTGAGCAGCACCAACAGAAACAGAGTTAAAGTGGCCAGAACATCAGTGGAGAACGATCCGCGATCCCTCTGTTCTGAGACAGAGGCTGAATTTCAGCCGCTGCTGCTCTCTCAGAAGAGGCATAGCAAACCGCCAGGGAAAGCCGCCAGAGAACAAAAGCCCGGAAATACCGGCTCACAGGGTGCCCATCCCCATCCCCCCTCGCAAGGGACACAGAGACTCTACCCAAACAGGGTTTTCTGAGTACCTGCAGGCAGGCCCCTCCCCCAGAAGGCAGGCTGAAAAATCAAGAAGCCCACAACCCGGAGCGCCTGAGTGGCGCAGTCACCAAGCACCTGTCTTCGGATTAGGGTGTGATCACAACGCTCCGTAAGGAGTCCTTCATCGGGCTTCTCCACCGAGAGCCTGCTTCTTCCTCTCCCACTACTCTGCTTGGGTTCCCTTTCTTGCTGACGGTCTCTCTCTCTCTCAAATAAATAAATAAACTCTTTAAGGAAGAAGCCCACATCCCTAAGATCTCTATAAAACAAGGGCGCACGGCCTGGGTCCCAGTCAACACTTGGGCTCTGGACAACCCTGCAATCTCTCTTCATCAGAATGACGAGAAGGAGAAGTCCCCCCCAGCAAAGAAAAGATAATGAGTCTGTGGCCTCTGCCACAGAATTGGCCTCGGCCACAGAATTAATACATATGGATGTATCCCAATTATCAGAAATGGAATTCAGAGCAACAATGGTCAAGATGATGAGTAAACTTGAAAAAAGCATCAGAGAAAGCGTTGCTGAGAATATAGAATCCCTAAGGGCAGAAATGAGAGCGAATCTGACAGAAATTAAAAATTCAGTGGGCCAAATACAGTCAAAACTAGAGGCTCTGACGGCCAGGGTCACCGAGGCAGAGGAACGCGTTAGCGAATTGGAGGATGGGTTAGTAGAAGAAAAAACGAAAATAGAAGCTGGTCTTAAAAAAATCCACGCCCACGAATGTAGATTACGGGAGATTACTGACTCTATGAAACGATCCAATGTCAGAATCATCGGCATCCCTGAAGGGGTGGAGAAAAACAGAGGTCTAGAAGAGATATTTGAACAAATTGTAGCTGAAAACTTCCCTAATCTAGCAAGGGAAACAAGCATTCGTGTCCAAGAGGCAGAGAGGACCCCATCCAAGCTCAACCAGGACAAACCTACGCCACGGCATGTCATAGTGCAATTCGCAAATATTAGATCCAAGGATACAGTATTGAAAGCGGCCAGGGCAAAGAAATTTCTCACGTACCAAGGCAAAGGTATCAGGATTACGTCAGACCTGTCTACAGAGACCTGGAATGAGAGAAAGGCTTGGGGGGGCATTTTTAAAGCTCTTTCAGAGAAAAACATGCAGCCAAGGATCCTTTATCCAGCAAAGCTGTCATTCAGAATTGATGGAGAAATAAAGACGTTCCAAAATCGCCAATCATTAACCAATTTCGTAACCACGAAACCAGCCCTACAGGAGATATTAAGGGGGGCTCTATAAAGGTAAAAAGGCCCCAAGAGTGATACAGAGCAGCAAGTCACAACCGATACAAAGACTTTAAAGAGAAATGGCATCATTAAAATCATATCTGTCAATAATCTCTATCAATCTAAATGGCTTAAACTCTCCCATAAAACGCCACAGGGTTGCAGATTGGATAAAAAGACATGACCCATCCATTTGCTGTCTACAAGAGACTCATTTTGAACCCAAAGATGCATTCAGACTTAGAGTAAGGGGATGGAGTACCATCTTCCACGCAAATGGACCTCAAAAGAAAGCTGGAGTAGCAATTCTCATATCAGATAGACTGGATTTTAAACTAGAGGCCATAGAGAGAGATACAGAAGGGCACTATATTATTCTTAAAGGAAGTATTCAACAAGTGGATATGACAATTATTAATATATATGCCCCCAACAGGGGAGCAGCAAGATACACAAGCCAACTCTTAACCAAAATAAAGAGACATATAGATAAGAACACAGTAATAGTAGGGGACCTCAACACCCCACTATCAGAAATAGACAGAACACCCTGGCAAAAACTAAGCAAAGAATCAAAGGCTTTGAATGCCATACTCGACGAGTTGGACCTCATAGATATATATAGAACACTACACCCCAGAACCAAAGAATACTCATTCTATTCAAATGCCCATGGAACATTCTCAAGAATAGATCATGCTCTGGGACACAAAACAGGTCTCAGCCAATACCAAAAGATTGAAATTATCCCCTGCATATTCTCAGACCACAACGCTCTGAAATTGGAACTCAACCACAAGGAAAAACCTGGAAGAAACTCAAACACTTGGAGGCTAAGAACCATCCTGCTCAAGAATGACTCGATAAACCAGGAAATCAAAAAACAAATTAAACAATTTATGGAGACCAACGAGAATGAATACACAACGGTCCAAAACCTATGGGATACTGCAAAGGCAGTCCTAAGGGGGAAATACATAGCCATCCAAGCCTCACTCAAAAGAATAGAAAAATCTAAAATGCAGTTTCTATATTCTCACCTCAAGAAACTGGAACAGCAACAGAGGGACAGGCCTAACCCACTGACAAGGAAGGAGTTGACCAAGATTAGAGCAGAAATCAATGAATTAGAGACCAGAACCACAGTAGAGCAGATCAACAGGACTAGAAGCTGGTTCTTTGAGAGAATCCATAAAATTGATAGACCACTGGCAAAACTTGTCCAAAAACAAAGAGAAAGGACTGAGATTATTAAAATTATGACTGAAAAGGGAGAGGTCACGACCAGCACCATTGAAATTGCAAGGATTATTAGAAACTTTTATCAACAGCTATATGCCAAAAAACTAAACAATCTGGAAGAGATGGAGGCCTTCCTGGAAACCTATAAACTACCAAGACTGAAACAGGAAGAAATAGATTTCTTAAATAGGCCAATTAACTATGAAGAAATTGAGTCAGTGATAAACAACCTTCCAAATAATAAAACTCCAGGCCCAGACGGTTTTCCTGGGGAATTCTACCAAACATTCAAAGAAGAAATAATACCTATTCTCCTAAAGCTATTTCAAAAAATAGAAACAGAAGGAAAGCTACCAAACTCATTCTATGAGGCTAATATTACCTTGATCCCCAAACCAGGCAAAGACCCCCTCAAAAAGGAGAATTACAGACCGATTTCTCTAATGAATATGGATGCCAAAATCCTCAACAAGATCCTTGCTAATAGAATCCAACAGTACATTAAAAGGATTATCCATCATGACCAAGTGGGATTCATACCTGGGATGCAAGCATGGTTCAACACTCGCAAATCAATCAATGTGATACATCATATCAACAAGAAAAGACTCAAGAACCATATGATCCTCTCAATTGATGCAGAAAAAGCATTTGACAAAATACAGCATCCTTTCCTGATTAAAACCCTTCAGAGTGTAGGAATAGAGGGTACATTTCTCAATCTCATAAAAGCCATCTATGAAAAGCCTACTGCAAGCATTATTCTCAATGGGGAAAAGCTGGAAGCCTTTCCCTTAAGATCAGGAACACGACAAGGATGCCCACTCTCGCCACTATTATTCAACATAGTACTAGAAGTCCTTGCAACAGCAATCAGAAGACAAAAAGGGATCAAAGGTATCCAAATCGGCAAAGAAGAAGTCAAACTGTCTCTCTTTGCAGATGACATGATACTCTATATGGAAAACCCAAAGGAATCCACTCCCAAACTATTAGAAGTTATAGAACAATTCAGTAAGGTGGCAGGATACAAAATCAATGCCCAGAAATCAGTTGCATTTCTATACACGAATAACGAGACTGAAGAAAGAGAAATTAGGGAATCCATCCCATTTACAATAACACCAAAAACCATGCGTTACCTTGGAATTAACTTAACCAGAGACGTAAAGGACCTATATGCTAGAAACTATAGATCACTTTTGAAAGATATTGAGGAAGACATAAAAAGATGGAAAAATATTCCATGCTCATGGATTGGAAGAATTAACATAGTTAAAATGTCCATACTACCCAGAGCAATCTACACTTTCAATGCTATCCCGATCAAAATACCGAGGACATTTTTCAAAGAACTGGAACAAATAGTCCTTAAATTTGTATGGAACCAGAAAAGGCCCCGAATCTCCAAGGAACTGTTGAAAAGGAAAAACAAAGCTGGGGGCATCACAATGCCGGATTTCGAGCTGTACTACAAAGCTGTGATCACAAAGACAGCATGGTACTGGCACAAAAACAGACACATCGACCAATGGAACAGAATAGAGAACCCAGAAATGGACCCTCGGCTCTTTGGGCAACTAATCTTTGATAAAGCAGGAAAAAACATCCGGTGGAAAAAAGACAGTCTCTTCAATAAATGGTGCTGGGAAAATTGGACAGCTACATGCAAAAGAATGAAACTTGACCACTCTCTCACACCATACACAAAAATAAACTCCAAATGGATGAAAGACCTCAATGTGAGACAGGAATCCATCAAAATTCTAGAGGAGAACATAGGCAACAACTTCTATGACATCGGCCAGAGCAACCTTTTTCACGACACATCTCCAAAGGCAAGAGAAATAAAAGATAAAATGAACTTATGGGACTTTATCAGGATAAAGAGCTTCTGCACAGCCAAGGAAACAGTCAAAAAAACTAAGAGACAGCCCACGGAATGGGAGAATATATTTGCAAAGGACACCACAGATAAAGGACTGGTATCCAAGATCTACAAAGAACTTCTCAAACTCAATACACGAGAAACAAATAAACAAATCATAAAATGGGCAGAAGATATGAACAGACACTTTTCCAATGAAGACATACAAATGGCTAACAGACACATGAAAAAATGTTCAAAATCATTAGCCATCAGGGAAATTCAAATCAAAACCACACTGAGATACCACCTTACGCCAGTTAGAATGGCAAAGATAGACAAGGCAAGAAACAACAATTGTTGGAGAGGATGTGGAGAAAGGGGATCCCTCCTACATTGTTGGTGGGAATGCAAGTTGGTACAGCCACTCTGGAAAACAGTGTGGAGGTCCCTTAAAAAGTTAAAAATTGAACTACCCTATGACCCAGCCATTGCACTACTGGGTGTTTACCCCAAAGATACAGACGTAGTAAAGAGAAGGGCCATATGCACCCCAATGTTCATAGCTGCATTGTCCACAATAGCCAAATCATGGAAGGAGCCGAGATGCCCTTCAACAGATGACTGGATTAAGAAGCTGTGGTCCATATATACAATGGAATATTACTCAGCTATCAGAAAGAACGAATTCTCAACATTTGCTGCAACATGGACGGCACTGGAGGAGATAATGCTAAGTGAAATAAGTCAAGCAGAGAAAGACAATTATCATATGATTTCTCTCATCTATGGAACATAAGAACTAGGATGATCGGTAGGGGAAGAAAGGGATAAAGAAAAGGGGGGTAATCAGAAGGGGGAATGAAACATGAGAGACTATGGACTATGAGAAACAAACTGAAGACTTCAGAGGGGAGGGGGTGGGGGAATGGGATAGACTGGTGATGGGTAGTAAGGAGGGCACGTATTGCATGGTGCACTGGGTGTTATACACAACTAATGAAGCATCAAACTTTACATCGGAATCTGGGGATGTACTGTATGGTGATTAACATAATATAATAAAAGAAAACTAAAAAAAAAAAAAAGAATGTGTTAGAATAGTGAGACTTCATTTTATGGGTAATTTGTTAAAATTTAGAGACCAGAGCTGGTTTTAATAGTTTCTATTAAGTCCAATGGAGCAGCAAATTTCACAATTTGAATGCATGCTATTGGGTACATTCAAAACTCCACAATTGCCAGTAAGTTATTTATACTTACTTGATGTATACTGTAAAACACAAATGTATATTTTTATATCATGCAAAAGTAAAACATTAGAGATTCAAGCACTCAACCATATAATGGATATTACTAAATGTCTGATGTGTTATGCAATTTGGATTGCTAAGATAAATGTGTAAATAAGTAATATAATTGAATGTTGTAGATATTATGATAGAAGCATGTATGGTATATACTAATGCTACAAAAATAGGATGGGAACAGAGGGATTGTTTTGTAAAAAATAAGTAAAACAAATAAATGCCACTGATTGGAAGGAAAGAAATAAAACTACCTCTATTTTCAGAGGACATGATGTTGTACATATAAAATCCAAGGTTCACACACACACGCACACACAGAATCTATTGGAGCCAGAAAACAAGTTCAGCAAGTGTGTAAGATAGTTGGTCAAAATACAATTGTATTTTTATACATTAGCAATGAACAATCCAAAATTTAGATAAAGAGGACAATTTTATTTACAATAGCATCAAAAAGGAAAAAATAATTAAGAATAAATTCTCAAGAAATGGAAAACCTGGGGCATCTGCACGGCTCAGGCAGTTAAGCATCTGCCTTCATCTCAGATCATGATCCCAGGGTCCTGGGATCCAGTCCCACATTGGGTTCCTTGCTCAGTGGGGAGCCTGCTTCTCCCTCTCCCAATTGTTCATCCCCTCTCTCTGCCTGCGCTCTGCCTGCTGCTTTGCCTACTTGTGCTCTTGCTTTCTCTCCTTCTCTGTCAAATAGATAAATAAAATCTTAAAAAAAAAAAGAAATATAAAACCTGTACACTAAAATCCATAAACCATCATTGTGTATGAGGGCAGGGAAGAAGAAAGAGAAGAGAGAAGACATAAAAATTAAGAACATATTTATCTTTGTAGACAAGGTTTAAGGATGTTTATGACTGGAGCGGGCCATTTATTCAACAATAATTTTTTAATCCAAAATATGGATATAATGTTCTTACTTGATATAAACAGGTAAATTATTTGAAATGAAATTTTAATGTTTCCCTTTTTGATATATGCACTTGCATCTATGAGAATGTTTTAAGATTCCATTAAGTTCCCACCATACTTGAAAAAAATATCAGACATGAGGGTTATTGGATACCTTAAATATCCAGGTTTTAGGCATGACAAAAATCACTTTAAAAATAAATTAAAAAAAAAGACTTGGCAATGCTTTGAATTTTTTGTGTTTTGTTGTTGTTGCTTCAAAATCTAAGATCTCAACCTTGCTTCCTGATTATGACTCAATTAAGATGGGTTCATTTAGAGCTTATTATAGCATCAATAGTTATGAAAAGATTTCAAATGAAATATCTCAAGTATAAGGGTTTTCTTAGTGTAGAGAGATGTTAATATTTTACAATATTAAACTATGGTACATTCAACTCTATATGTTATTGGAAAAGTTATAATATTTTATGTTTTATAAATGATTTTCCCAAAGCCAAGACCCACTTATAGCAATACATACATACATACATACATACTGCAAAACTATTTGATGTTCTCTGGGAATGACAGTACATAAAGAGGCCATGTTTCTCAGAATGAACAGAGATTTTGCCCCTTAACCTCAGAGACCTAAGAACAAAGTAAGCATAATCCAACTAAATTTTATAGTAAATTTTTCCAAAATTATTTCATATTTCTGTGACTCCTTAAATCAAAGAAATCTTTTAAATTTCACCATCATAAAAAATCTAAATTAGTATGTTTTGAGCTTAAACATTTTAAACCTTCAAACACTGTCAGAATTGACTAATGCAGAAATCCACATACACCCAAACCAAACTCTTCTTGTAGCACTTTTTCAGTAAAGTAAGTGAATTTTATGGTCTGAATTTTTATTTTTCACTCTTATTTTTTTAACTTCTAAATTCCTAACCACATTTCAATTAGGCAGGTGGCCATATGGGTAAGGTGTTAGTGCATGTACTGTGTTAACATTGCAAAAGCCTAGCAATGTTTTCTGAGCACTGAGAACCTTCTGCTTTTGGGAAATGCTACCTAAGTACAGCCAACCACCGTGAAACGTCAGGGTGACAGCCCTGCCAATTGCCAGGTTGCAGAGCTGTTTTGGAGATCAAGCTGGGGTGCTGCATCTGCAGTTGTCAGTGTGTGGAATCCAACACTGGAAAAGCTTTTTATTTTATTTTTTTCCCAGCTCCTGTCAGTATCTTAAAATTATTGCTCCAGAAAGAAGCACAGGAGACTGAAAAATGTCATCACCAAGTTATTGACTTTATGAGCAACAAATGAACATGAAAACACTTTAGAATGGATGTAGATATAAAACAGCTTAAGGAATACCTTAACCTTGTATTCAAAACCTTATAGCTGGTTTCACCTGTTTGGAGCGCTGTACTATGGGAGAGAACTTGAAGTATAATTGCTCTCAATACAAAGTACAGAGCTCAAGATGCAGCTGACTCACAGATACTCAAGTGAACTTGACTATGCAAGTCTAAGAGAAATCAATGAAAAGTTTTAAAAGATGGAGATTGTGGCTCAATGAAAGAAGGAAATTCTAATAATGAATGTGATTATTATAGCCCACACTGGAGCAGGGCATTGTTGTAATTGTCTCTCAGCATTAACCAATTTGATCTTCTCAACCCCCCATGGGTAAGACTTCAAATACATGCTAAGATTAAAGGGATCCTAGTGTAAGGAGAATGGTGGATAAGAGGAGTGGGCAGAGGGGCAGAAGGAGCACCACAGGCATGGGGGAACTGAGACACAGAGAGGTAAAGCAATTTGCCTAAGGCCCACATATCAGAGAAATCAGAAGGTTGCAATTTGAACCCAGGAAGGCTGAGTCCAAAGAGCATACTTAACCACTCTACTATGTTACTTCTGAACTATGACTTTATACTGAGTGTTCCAAAACAGAACACATAAATACTTTGTAAACCCAGGTATGGGAAATATTTCCAAATACTGGCCCAATTTTTAAAAATGGAGAACAAGGTTTTTCTTCAGATTGCAGTTTGCAGGATGTGGCCTGGTTTATGTACAACCCTGGGATGTTCCCTGTGATCATGGTCCTGTCACTGAGGAGTTCCTTGTGATCAGGGCCCTGTATCACTCCCCATTAGTGGCTTTCTTGCTGAGCTTTGCATTTGCATCCAGGAGGTGGCTTCATTAAACCACACGAAACATAAAATGATCATAGAATGTTATGCTCAAGGGTGATGACCAAGATTTAGACATAGAACATTATTTAGCAAGACTGCCTTCCACACTGTGGGAAGGAATTTTTCGTATAAAACACTCAGCCTATAAAATTGGATTTTATCAGGCAGCAACCTCTTTGACCTTGGCCACAGCGGCTTCTTGCTAGACATGTCTCCAAAGGCAAAGGAAACAAAAGCAAAACTGAACTGTGGGGACTTCTTCAAGGTAAAAAGCTTCTGTACAGCAAAGGAAACAGTCAACAAAAATAAAAGGCAACCTATGGAATGGGAGAAGGTATTTGCAAATGACATATCCGATAAAGGGCTAGTACCCAAGATCTATAAAGAACTTATCAAACTCAACACCCAAAAAACAAACAATCCAGTCAAGAAATGGGCAGAAGATATGAACAGACATTTCTCCAAAGAAGACATACAAATGGCTAACAGACACATGAAAAAAACACTCTACCTTACTTGGCATCAGGGAAATACAAGTCAAAACCACAGTGAGCTACCACCTCACACCAGTCAGAATGGCTAAAATTAATAAGACAGGAAACAACAAATGTTGGTGAGGTTGTAGAGAAAGGAGAATCCTCATGCACCTTTGGTGAGAGTGCAAGTTGGTACAGCCACTCTGGAACATATGGAGGTTTCTCAAGAAGTTAAAAATGGAGGCACCCTACAGCCTAGCAATTGCACTACGAGGTATTTATCCCAAAGATACAAATGTAGTGATCTGAAGGGGCACCTGCCCCCCAATGTTTATAGCAGCAATGTTCACAACAGCCAAACTATGGAAAGAGCTGAGATGCCCACTGACAGACAAGTGGATAAAGAAGGCGGTGTGTGTGTGTGTGTGTGTGTACACATACGTACAATAGGAGAGTACTCCGCAATCAGAAAGGATGAGTACTTACCATTCACATAGACATGGATTGAAGTGGTGTATATTATGGTGAGTAAAATATGTCAATCAGAGAAAGACAATTATCCTATGGTTTCCTTCAAATGTGGAATATAAGAAACATTTCAGAGGATCACAGGGGAATGAAGGGAAAAATTGAATGGGAAGCCATTAGAGAGGGAAAAAACCATGAGAGACTCTAAACTATAGGAAACAAACTGAGGGTTGCTGTATGGGAGGTGTGCATGGGAATGAAGTAATTGGTTGATGGGCTTTAAGAAGGGCATGTGATGTGATGAGCACTGGGTGTTAAATGCAACTGATGAATTATTAAACACTACATCTGAAACTAATGATAAACTATATGTTGGCTAGTTGAATTTGAATAATTAAAAAAACATTAAAAAAAAGAAAATGTTTTATGTTTGCCTGTGGGTGTCAAGGAAAGATAGCTCTTTAGCAAAGCTCCACCTACAGGGTCTTGTTTCTTTAATTGAGTAATCTCTGAAACACTTTCCACTGATACAATGTAGGATAAGAGACAAGCCACTTCTACTTGTTTGGCAGATACCAATGGCTTTTTCTCAGTGCATGCACACGAGAGGATTGCAAGCATCTATTAATAGCTAATTAGGTGGTCTAGGAGGGGGAATTACAATAACGCGCATGCCAACGAGCAAAAGCAGATGATGGAGACTCTGTAAATTTATATCTAGAACATCTGCAAATGGAGCAATTGAGAAACTATAAGGCTAAGTCAAGATGTGACCATGTTAATGCACACAACTGTGGAAAATAGATACTTGACAAACACTTCTAAGAGTTTCTAAAGGTCCTGAATTAGATGAGACAAGATTTACTACCTTACCGCCTATTTTCAATAGGTTATAGCATATACATGTTGATGCATTTACCTATGTAACTGCAGGCATATCCCTGAGACATCAGGTTCCAGACCACCGCAGTAAAGTGAACATTAGAATGAAGTGAGTCAAATGGATTTTTTGGTTTCCCAGTGCATATAAAGCTATGTTTACACTATACTGTAGTCTATTAAGGATGCAAAAACATTATTCCTTAAAAATATACCTTTTAAATGTAAATACCTTAATAAAAATTATAAATATTATTGTAATAATTTATTGCTAAAAAATCATCTAAGCTTTCATTGAGTTGTAATCACTGATCACTTAATGATGACAAACATAATATTGAAAATGTTTTAAATATTTCGAGTTACAAAAATGCGACACAGAAACATGATATGAGCAAATGCTATTGGAAAAATGATGCCAATGTTCTTTTTCATTGCAGTGTTGTTACAAACCTTCAACTTATAAAAAATGCAATATCTGCAAAGTGCAATAAAATAAGGTATGACTGTATATATAGTCATACACGCATAAACCACATGCTGTGGGCTCAGTTATTCTAGACTGATCTAATTTATAAATTCTCCATAGTCCTATGATGTCCAGAGTGGTGAAGTTGGATGGTCATCTCGCTACAGATAGTGCCCCGACATGTTTGCCCCTATTGTGTGGGAAGTGATGTTCTTCCAGAGTAACAGGAACATTTGGGGTGGGGAGCAGTTGGGGAACAGTTGACCGTGGAAGTTCGTCTCCCTTCATTCTTTGTGAAGGCGCATCTCAGGAAAATGAGAAACAAGGAAGAGCAGAATGAGTTCCAGCATTTCCTAGATACATGTGGTGATTTATGCCTTATAGCTAAAGGATAAACTCTGTTACTGATTAAGGACCTTTACCTTTATGATTTTTTTGATATCTTTTATACAAATATTTACATTGGAGAGAATATAAAGTTATAAGGACACTGAAAGCTATTTCCAGAACATTAAGAATAAACTAAGGGGAGCTGAGCTGCAGGTGTTTTCTTTTTTCTTTTTAAAGTAGAAGATTATATATATATATATAAAATATATATATATATAAATTTTCAAGATAAGCTAAACACACTCTGAGATTGTGACCTACATTTTTTCAGAGCTTATTCCTCTTGATAGTCAATTAGACCTTAGAGTGCCATGTGAACTTATATAAGCTGCTAAGAAACCACTTAGGAACTGATTACTTCCTGACCTAAATAAGCCTACTTATTCCTTTAATCTTCCTGGAATACTTAGCCGGTCTGCTTGATAACCAAATGGACTATGATAATACCATGATTCAGATTCCAGAGATGCACATGGACCCTACTAATCTCAAATTGTATACTTATTAACAACTTGTACATCCCAAAATTGTGCTCAGATTAATTTACATTTTTGCTAATCTGTAGTGTATTAAACATACTACAACAGGATCTAAGTGTTTATAATCTGAGTTGGGAGAAGATTTAAAAAGCCCAAATGAAGTAATTAGAGAACAATTATGAGCAAACCCTGTGTCATTATATAAAATACAGGTAGGAGTTCAGTATGAAGACAGCCTTCCGTGGACTGAGGCAGTCATAACAAGCTTCTCACAGTTCTTGCCAGGCACTGACAGAGATCTTTAAATGGCTCATCTTATCCTGGCTTTCATACCCTGAGGCACTGGCCCCAACAGATTATCCGACTTTATTTCTCACTGCTCCCCGGTTTTCTTCCATAATAAACAGATGCTATTGTCCAACAGATTCATTTGGGTTATCTTCCTGTGAAGTTTTTGGCCATCTAAAACTTTTCCTTTATGATGTCATTTAATCCCTTCAAACACTCAACCACATTAACAGAAAGAAGTGATTCCATTTTATGGGTGAGGAAACTAGGATCAGCCAGATTATTTGGTTTTTCCCAAGCAATACAGCTGGGAAAGTGGAAAAGACAGTAAGTGGCAAAGACAGCCATGGGCCCTATGTTCTCATTCCTGCCCTACTGCTCCATGTGGTACCTACATCCTCTTCTCTACCTGTGTGATCGTCTTTTCTCTTTATAGCCTAAACAAATCCTTGCTCCTTTGTGAAGCCTTTTCTGTAACTCCTGATGAGGTTATAAGACTGAGTCTGTCTCTAGACTTTAAAACTTCCTTGCTGAAATGTCTTAGACAAGTCACTTTTCTATTCTGATATGCAGTTTGTTGTTTGTAAAATAGGGAAAATAGAGGGGAGATGTTCAGATACTCCAGTCATTTGTTTTTAAGATTTTATTTATTTATTTGAGAGAGAGAGAGTGAGAGAGAGAGAGGAGGAGAGCACAAGCTGGGTGAGAGGCAGAGGGAGAAATAGACTCCCTGATGAGCAGGGAGCCGGATGCCGTGCTCAATCCTGAGACTCCAGGATCATGACCTCAGCCAAAGGCAGATGCTTAACTGACTGAGCCGCCCAAGTGCCCTGAAAGTTTCAAATAGTACAGTCATTATTAATGGATATCTTGATGTCACACTGAAAGATAAAGGTGGGATTATAGTTATAACATCCATGCCCCAATTTGCATCTCCAAAGTAGTTCTGAATTATATTCGAGTTTCAAGTTCAAGTTATGAAGATGGGTTAAATAAAAAAAAAGGATGTGAGGGTAAATAATTAATGGAAAATTTTGGAAGAGAATTTTTTTTTCCTGGCTATGACCATAAACCTTGGTGGATCCCCATGAATAACAGACTAAAAGTTTATTTTACTAAATTTTTGATTTTTTGTTGTTGTTTGGCTTCAACTTTCTTTTTCTCACTATTCTCCATACAATGTACCTCCCATCTCTAAGTAATCGCTGCTCCCCAGGCCCCCACAGGGTCCCTCTCTTCTGCCTCCATAGACTTTGTTTTCATTTTAGAATGTTTCCATCTCACCCATTAATATCCAATTTCAATGTCTTGCTCAATTTCAAATCCTAGACCATTCTCTTTAGCAGAATTAAACTTGGTCTCTTCCATACTCTAAAAGTTATCAGCTTATGACTTGATTAGAACATTCTCAATATAAATAACAAAAACCAAGTTGAACTAGCAAAATCAAAACCAGGAACTTCATTATAAAAATAGAAGGATGACTTAATGAATGCAGCCAGAAATTAGAAAAGGGCTAGAAGTGGAAAATCACTAGAGTCAGGGACACATCTTATACTGTTTCTATCTATCTGTCCTGTCTACTTTCTTTTTTTTTTTTTTTAAGATTTTATTTATTTGACAGAGAGACAGCCAGCGAGAGAGGGAACACAGCAGGGGTGTGGGAGAGGAAGAAGCAGGCTTCCAGCGGAGAAGCCCAATGTGGGGATCGCGAAACGCCGGGATCACGCCCTGAGCCGAAGGCAGACTTAACGACTGCACTACCCAGGCGCCCCTGTCCTGTCTACTTTCTACGGCTGATTACTTTGTCCACTGCAGAGCTGACAGGGCAGAAGTTAGCCATATGCCTATTAAGGAGACCAGCTCAAGCTGCATCTGGAATCTGTTCTAATTTCATTTCCCAGGGAAGGGGCTTTAATTTGGGTTGAGTCTAATTAGTTGTTATCCTGGCTATGGGTCATGATGCAAATATGCATTTTTTACTGAGAGGGACATAGTTATTGTTGGCACAGAGACTGATAAACAATCTCAAAGGTTTTCCAGGGGAATTACCCAAAGGAAAGATCATTTGTCTTCTTTACTCAAGAGACATCACATTCTGGTATTCTTTGCAAAGCTGTGATAGTCTTCTATTTAGACTAAGGTTCTTCTAGTTTCTGGAAGGATAATATTTTTAGGCAGGATCCTGAGAGGGGTTAACCATAATATAATAAAAGAATTAGATGGTTTAATGCTTATCACTGGCACAGTTATTGCAGTGGTAAACACCAATCTTTTATTGTCTCCAGTGTTTTGTTTTTTCCAGAATATCATATCGTTGGAATCACACAGTATGTAGCCTTTTCAGATTGGCTTCATTCACATAGTAATATTCATTTAAGGTACCTCCATGTTTTTCATGGCTTGATAGTTTATTTCTTTTTAGTGTTGAATTATATTCCATTGTCTGAATGTACCACAGTTTATTTATTCATTCTCCTACTGAAGGACATCTTGGTTGCTTCAAAGTTTTGACAATTATGAAAAAAAACTGCTATAAACACCCATATGCAGGTTTTTGTGCGGACATAAGTTTTCAATTCACTTGGTAAATACTGAAGAGTATGACTGTTGTATCATAAGGTTAGAATGTGTTTAGTTCCATAAGAAACAGTCAAATTGTCTTCAAAAATGGCTGCACAATTTTTCATTCCCACCAGTAATGAACTAAAGTTCCTGTTGCTTTATATCCTAACCAGCATTTGGTATTGTCAATGCTTTGGATTTTGGTCATTTTAATAGGTGTGTAATTGTATCTCACTGTTTTAATTTGCAATTTCCTGATGACATGACATGGAGCATCTGTTAGTATGCTTATTAGCCACCTGTGTATCTTCTATGGTAAAATGTCTGTTAGTCTTTGGCTCGCTTTTTTAAATCAAGTTGTTTCCTTACTGTTGAATTTTAAGAGTTCTTTGTATATTTTACAGAATAGTCCCTTGTCAGGTGTCTTTTTCAAATATTTTCTCCCGGTCTGTGGCTTGTCTTCTCATTTGCTTGATGTTATCTTAGAGCAGAAGTTTTTAATTTTTACAAAGTTCATCTTATTATTTCTTTCATGAATTATGCCTTTGATGTCCCTTCTAAAATGATATCAACATACACAAAGTCATCTAGGTTTTCTCTGGTGTTGTCTTCTAAGAGTTTTATAGTTTTGTGTTTCACACTTAGGCCCATGATCAATTTTGAGTCAGGTTTTGTTAATTTTTGTGAGATTTGTCTAGATTCATTTTTGTGTGCATGGATGTCCAGTTGTTCCAGCATCATTTGTTGAAAAGACTATTTTTGTTCCATTGTATTTCCTTTGTCCTTTGTCAAAGACCAGCTGACTATATTTATGGAGGTCTATTTCTAGACTCTGTTTTGTTCTATTGACCTATTTGTCTTTTCTCTCAACTGTCCCCTGATAAGTAAATTTTAAAATATTTGAATGTATGGGTGTTTTTCAAAGATATGGATACAGTCAGAGAAAAATAGCTGATCTTAATTTTGAAGATGACCTGATGTAAAGTGCTATTGAGAACTTTAATTTTTATATTATAAAATTTTACCTGAATTAAAGCATGATTGATATTCTGTCCTCTGAATTTTAGATTATTTAAAAGTGAGATACTACAGGAGGGCATATGTCATACCAATGTTTTTTGGAGGTGGAATCCATCCCTATGTTTCAGGCTAATCTTTATTTCATCAACCCATTCCTAAATTATGAAAAGGCCACTTAACCAGGGGCTGAACTATTAAAGAGCAACAATTACTTCCAGTCACATAGTAAATGAGGTTGAAATCACTCTTCTAAAATTCTTATGTGTTATTATTATATTCTTTAACAATATAACACTATAATTACATAACAGTAATTATATTGTCCTAGGGAATGTAGTGCATCTGGTGTTCATACATAGGAGTGTGACACATAAGGAAGACATTGCGACATATTTTACAGTTTGTTTTCAACTTTAAATATAAAGAACTTTAGATTTCAAAATGAAAGCTGACTAGGAATTTATATTGGTGACTGAGCAGGAATCTTTCTTAGGGAAGGGCAGCTAAAATTGCTAAGAATAAATCTTTTTATCTTCTTCATCATGGGTTGAAAAGAATTAGGTTATTAATGCTACTTTTCCTAATGGTGTCTATGATTTACAAAACTTACACCATATTTCAAGCTGTGTGTAAGTGTTTTAAATATATTATTTCTAACATTTTTATTAGTCTTGCAAGAGGCTCCATTAATCTTTATTTCATAAAAAGGAAAGTGGAAGTTTAGAAAGGCTGAATGATTTGGCCAATGTCATGAACAAAGTGTTGGGTAGGAGATTTCCATGTATCTCCATCACCTGCGGGTTTGCAAGAACAGAGTGATTTCAGAATTGTACAGTTAATCATATTATTTTATATTTGTGTATGACCCTCTGAGCCCAGGGGGCTTACCTTGCCCTCTCTCATCCAGTGACCAAAGTGTGAATGCTATGGCCCATTTTAAACCCCACCATAACTCCAGCTCCCCCTTCACCAGCCAAATTAAATTGAACATCTGCTTTGTTCAGTTTGGGGTGCCATGATAGTCCACAGGTATTAGAAAAGGTCAGAAATTTCAGAATATGTGTCCCTGCTACTTACAAATCACCAGATCATCCTGCAAATGATCATGCTTCCAGCTCAGCAACAAAGAGTTTTGATTATCATGATATGAATGGGACTGAGTGAAACACAATGTTCCTCATGAATCACCTATCACAGTTTAAGAGTAACTGCAGGATTTAACATTCTTTTATTTTTAGACCAGTTTGGGATTAATTATAATGATATAAAATTTCCCAGAAATCTTATGATTCAGATGCTAATTGAAACTTCATCACATACTTTGTATTTTTATAGACTTTGTCCTTTAATTATGAATCATTTTCACAAACTAACTTAGATATAATCAATGATTTTGCTAATCTTGTGCACTTTCAATGTCATTGTTATAAGAGCATTTTATGTGGACAATTTGTTTTAAAATTTATTCTTTCATTTATTCAGAAGTCTACTAACATCTAATTTGCGTCTGGGGAACAGACACTCTCAGAATCATTCTCTCATAATAACTCCAGACTTCTGTGCTCTGGTTGGCCTCTTTTCCATGGAGGATGTACTCCATCAAGGATATCCTTTTCTTCTCTTTAAGGCTAATTCTTACACAGTTGCTTTCGACCCTAAAGCCCCCCTATTATTTCTATGCTTTCCCCAACTTATACCTTTTTCTTTTCCCATATATTCAACCTCTTATTGTTACTAGAATTTTCCCATGGACCAGCTGTAAAATGTGATCCAATCATCCCTTCTAAAGCCCACACACCTACATGGGAATTGCTTCTCTTTAGTTTATTGCTACATGTCTCCATGTAGCTCCTCAAAAATATGTATTGATTTTAATAAATGGATGTTATAAAATGATACAAATCAGGTAGTATATGATTTAGAGGAAGATATTTTATAAGTCTATGGGAATGAATTTTCAAAAAATCTCTACATGTAGCTACTTATCTGATGATTTAAAATGCTATTATTTAAAAATACACTTTTACAAAGTTTTTTCAAGGTAGATTGATTATTTGAACTCTTCAAGAGTGGGGCATGTCTAATTTGGTTTTTTATTCCCATTTTCTTAGTGGTTTCTCACCACAGAATAGGCATTCTCAAATGAATTGTATTTGAATTATTATTCATTGTTAAATATTCTCCTTGACACGATATTATGAGCCCAAATGGTGAAAAATGAATCTTCCCCCCAAGTACTCTTTGACTATAATTTCTATGTAAATTATTCAGCTACACTGTTCCTCCAGTAAATTATCACCAAGTACCATTAAGGCTGAACACCTATTTGTGCTCAAGGGGCTGCCTCATTACCATGAGAGTCTCACTGTACCAAAATCTTGTACTTTTATTTCTGTGTGTTCCCTTACCTTTACTTGGACCCTTGGGCCTGTGGCCTAGCTGGGATCTACTGTACCACCATTCTCTTGTTCATGTCCTTAGTACCTGTTATTTGTAAAGTCTTACATAAGCAAACACATATAACTAGTGTCCCAAAGACCTACAGTCTTCAGACTATCTGTAGAAAGTCTTTAGTGCACACATTTCCCCCTAGATATTGTTCATTACCTCTCATTCAGAACTACTGCTTTGGTTTGCTCTAACAAGGGTAATTTTATGATTGTTTTCTTATATTCTGTTTGTTTCTCTTCATTTTTGCCACTCAAATATGACCAATAGCCTTTTCCTTTTTCTACAACATGAGTCATGGCATCTTTATTACAGAGATATTACACTAGGTCCTTTATAAACTTAGTCACCAGATCTATGCTACAAAGTGGGTATTTATATCCTCATTTATATAAATAAACAGGGTTATGAAAAGTTAAATTACTAGATATATGCTTCCAAATATGTGCATATTTCTATGACAATTATTTTTAAGAAATATGATATTTATTATGTAAGGATGACAGCAATCTAAATGAAAAGTAAATTCACACTATTAAACATTTCTAATTTAATTATGGAAGTTATGTATCATTAATTCCTAGAAAAACAGCTTCATTAAAGCTATGTATTAATAAGTTCTTCAAAAAAACTTAGTAAAAACAATTAGATATAACATTTAGATAGCTTTTGTTTTTATCCTATATACTTTGCTAAAGATTTTATAAACCTTTAAAAAAAATCAATAGTACCAATGAATAAAATTTCAAATGAAAGGAAGGATGAGATTCCACTTTCTCTTAAATTCTAAATAAAAATTATAATATCTAATTATGTGATAGTCTAAGAAAGCTGCTAAACTAGTACATTGGAATATGTTATAAATTAACAAGATTGCATATTAAAATTGGCAAAATTATATATTTGTGAATTCTATAATTTACATATAATATATTATATGATATATAATCTTTTTATAATAAAACTTATGTGTTTCATGCCTGGATATGTACTTTAAGAAAATAATACAAAGGAATATTAAATTAGTACCCAACAAGATGTCGGATGCCCAGTGTTTCGATGTTAGAGAGGAAAATAATTACAAATGTGTGAGGTGGGGATAGAGTTAGGGTGCTTCAATTTCATGGGCTGTTAGAGAACCATTAAAAAAATATATATAAAGATGCAACTGTCTGGGTTCCCACGAAGCTGGCTCTGAGATGGGGAGNCACTTTCAATGTCATTGTTATAAGAGCATTTTATGTGGACAATTTGTTTTAAAATTTATTCTTTCATTTATTCAGAAGTCTACTAACATCTAATTTGCGTCTGGGGAACAGACACTCTCAGAATCATTCTCTCATAATAACTCCAGACTTCTGTGCTCTGGTTGGCCTCTTTTCCATGGAGGATGTACTCCATCAAGGATATCCTTTTCTTCTCTTTAAGGCTAATTCTTACACAGTTGCTTTCGACCCTAAAGCCCCCCTATTATTTCTATGCTTTCCCCAACTTATACCTTTTTCTTTTCCCATATATTCAACCTCTTATTGTTACTAGAATTTTCCCATGGACCAGCTGTAAAATGTGATCCAATCATCCCTTCTAAAGCCCACACACCTACATGGGAATTGCTTCTCTTTAGTTTATTGCTACATGTCTCCATGTAGCTCCTCAAAAATATGTATTGATTTTAATAAATGGATGTTATAAAATGATACAAATCAGGTAGTATATGATTTAGAGGAAGATATTTTATAAGTCTATGGGAATGAATTTTCAAAAAATCTCTACATGTAGCTACTTATCTGATGATTTAAAATGCTATTATTTAAAAATACACTTTTACAAAGTTTTTTCAAGGTAGATTGATTATTTGAACTCTTCAAGAGTGGGGCATGTCTAATTTGGTTTTTTATTCCCATTTTCTTAGTGGTTTCTCACCACAGAATAGGCATTCTCAAATGAATTGTATTTGAATTATTATTCATTGTTAAATATTCTCCTTGACACGATATTATGAGCCCAAATGGTGAAAAATGAATCTTCCCCCCAAGTACTCTTTGACTATAATTTCTATGTAAATTATTCAGCTACACTGTTCCTCCAGTAAATTATCACCAAGTACCATTAAGGCTGAACACCTATTTGTGCTCAAGGGGCTGCCTCATTACCATGAGAGTCTCACTGTACCAAAATCTTGTACTTTTATTTCTGTGTGTTCCCTTACCTTTACTTGGACCCTTGGGCCTGTGGCCTAGCTGGGATCTACTGTACCACCATTCTCTTGTTCATGTCCTTAGTACCTGTTATTTGTAAAGTCTTACATAAGCAAACACATATAACTAGTGTCCCAAAGACCTACAGTCTTCAGACTATCTGTAGAAAGTCTTTAGTGCACACATTTCCCCCTAGATATTGTTCATTACCTCTCATTCAGAACTACTGCTTTGGTTTGCTCTAACAAGGGTAATTTTATGATTGTTTTCTTATATTCTGTTTGTTTCTCTTCATTTTTGCCACTCAAATATGACAAATAGCCTTTTCCTTTTTCTACAACATGAGTCATGGCACCTTTATTACAGAGATATTACACTAGGTCCTTTATAAACTTAGTCACCAGATCTATGCTACAAAGTGGGTATTTATATCCTCATTTATATAAATAAACAGGGTTATGAAAAGTTAAATTACTAGATATATGCTTCCAAATATGTGCATATTTCTTGACAATTATTTTTAAGAAATATTATATTTATTATGTAAGGATGACAGCAATCTAAATGAAAAGTAAATTCACACTATTAAACATTTCTAATTTAATTATGGAAGTTATGTATCATTAATTCCTAGAAAAACAGCTTCATTAAAGCTATGTATTAATAAGTTCTTCAAAAAAACTTAGTAAAAACAATTAGATATAACATTTAGATAGCTTTTGTTTTTATCCTATATACTTTGCTAAAGATTTTATAAACCTTTAAAAAAAATCAATAGTACCAATGAATAAAATTTCAAATGAAAGGAAGGATGAGATTCCACTTTCTCTTAAATTCTAAATAAAAATTATAATATCTAATTATGTGATAGTCTAAGAAAGCTGCTAAACTAGTACATTGGAATATGTTATAAATTAACAAGATTGCATATTAAAATTGGCAAAATTATATATTTGTGAATTCTATAATTTACATATAATATATTATATGATATATAATCTTTTTATAATAAAACTTATGTGTTTCATGCCTGGATATGTACTTTAAGAAAATAATACAAAGGAATATTAAATTAGTACCCAACAAGATGTCGGATGCCCAGTGTTTCGATGTTAGAGAGGAAAATAATTACAAATGTGTGAGGTGGGGATAGAGTTAGGGTGCTTCAATTTCATGGGCTGTTAGAGAACCATTAAAAAAATATATATAAAGATGCAACTGTCTGGGTTCCCATGAAGCTGGCTCTGAGATGGGGAGCAGTGCATGGGAGGTGTATTAGGGCATGCCGAGGAGGAGAAGGGCAAGGAAGAACAAATGTGCAGAAGCAGCAGCTCTGACATAGCTTCAGTGGAGGCCTCAGCCAACTGCACAGGGGTTCTGAGCTCTGGAAGACTCATAGCTGTTCCTTGTTCAGGTGAGAGGATGGGTGTTTACACATTCAGGCTTGCTAGTCCTTGGATGTGTCCACATCAGAAAGGCAGTGATCCTGGCTGAGACACCTCTCCTTAGCTGAAACTGTTGTCATGGGCAAGTAGCTGAGGGCTTTCCAGTAGAGCAGTCCCAGCAACTCTAGGAGAAAGTCCTTCATTCCTGAAGGGAGATCATCACACCATTCACCAAGAAAGATCATGTGGTAACATAGAGAATAAAATAAAATAGCAAGGTACAAACAAAATGGACATTTTTAAAAAATAAGATTTTATTTATTTGAGAGAGAGAAAAAGAGAGCACAAGGGGGAGAGGCAGGCAGAGGGAGAGGGAGAAGCAGGCTCCCCACTGAACAGGGAGCCCAATGAGGGGGCTCTATCTCGGGACCCTGGGATCATGACCTGAGCTGAAGGCAGATGCTTAATGAATGAGCCACCCAGGTGCCCCCGGAATGGGCACTATAATTGAAACTTTTCTGACATATATGTTCAGACTCAGAGGCCCTAAGGCAACATGAAGTGATTGGTAGCCTGAGAACTATTTCTTTGTATTATTTTTGTAATTTTAATTTAATGTGGCCAAAGTCCAGGATTAATTTTCCAGACAGTCTTTACCAATTTAAGGAGATTGCTTCCTATTCCTGCGTTCTAACAATTCTTTCATGCCTGGGTATTGAAGGTTATCATATGATTTTGAGATTATTAAATGATTTCTCTCCATATTCTATTAATATGGTGAGTTATTATTGATTGATTTTCTTATTTGAAACACTTGCTCAGTGGAATAAACCTGTTCAGTCAGCTTATAATTTCATATATTGTGAATATTAACTTACTAACTGCATCTGTTTGTGACAGAGATTGATTAGTAAATTTGTTTCTTACTCTTTTAGGCATATGCTGACCTCATAAAAAGTTTTGGAATGTGTTCCCTTTTTCATTATTATGTGTGGAATTTCTACAAGATCAAAGTAATTTCTTAATTTAATATTTGAAAGAATTCACTGCTCAAGCTACCAAGGCTTAAAGTTTTCTTTGAGTAAAGATTTACAAGAATGATTTATAATAGGGATATTCAGACTTTATATTTCTTCTTTTGTCAGTGTGGTAAGTTATGCTTTTGTTATTGTATATAAATTGTCAAATTGTTGGCATTGAGCTTATCATGATGTTATTTTATGTTTCCAAATGTCTGTAGCTCTGCAGTGATATCTGTTTTTTAATCCTTATAGCAATATACTGGGTGTTATATGCAAATAATGAATCATGGAACATTACATCAAAAAATAAGGATATACCGTATGGTGACATAACATAATAAAAAATTATTATAAATTAAAAAAAAACCTAAGGGTATAGTGTATGTTGACTAACATAACATAATAAAAATTATTATAAAAAATAATAATCCTTGTAGCAGTAAGTAGAGTTTTTTGTCTCACTCTTTTGATCAATTTTGCTAGAAATTTATAAATTTTATTGATCTTTCTAAATAACTTTTGGATTTTGTTACTTTTTTCTTTATACTTTTGTTTTTTATTACAGAGACTTTGTTCTTATCTTCATTATTATCTTTTTGTACTTTGTGTTAAATTTGCTATTCTTTTTCTAACTTTCTGATATGAAGACTTATCTTACTGATTTTTAGGTTTTCTTCTTTCCTCAATCTATGCAATTCAATGTCACAAATTTCTCACTACAGCATTGTTTTAGATGCATCCAACAAGTTTTGATATGTTGTGCTCTTATTACAATTTAGTTCAAAATATTTCTAATTTCTGTGTGTTTTACAGATATTATAATTTATAAATTATTTAGAAATGTGTTGTTTAATACTTAAGAAGTTGGGATCTTTATAGTCTTCTCTTTGTTATTAATTTCTAGCTTGATTCCACTCTAGACAGAGAACATACTCTAAATGAAATCAATCCTTTGAAATTTATTGAAGCTCTCTTTATGGCCCAGCATATGGTCATTTTTGATACTGTTCAATATGTACCTCAAAAAACTATAAATCTTATCATTGTTCAATGTTGTGTTCTTTATATGTAAATGTGGTCATTTCTTAATTATGCATCATAGCTATATTACACAGTTTCTCAATGTGTTATTCAATTTCTGAATTGTTGTACTCAGATTTTTTATATCAGTGAACACTGGTTTTCCTGTCTACTTGGATCTTCTTAATTATTATGAGACACTTTAATATCTCCCACAATGATTTTGGATTTTTCCTTTCTCCTTTCAATTCTCTCATTTTTTGCCTTATCTATTTTGAAACTAAATTAGAATTATTATACCTATTTTTCTGAAGTTATGTTACAGAGATTAAGAAAAATACAGCTTTTTAGTGAATTGGAATCTTTGTTTTGAAATGTCCTGATTTATCTCTGGAAAGTCCTCTTGCCTGAAAGTATATTTTGTATTATATCAATATAATGACATAAGCTATTTTTCAGTGCCTTTATTATATTTTAATTATTTCATTCTCAAAATTTATATTTTAAATTGTGAATCATATATATACCATTTTATATTTTTATGCCATAGCATCTTTTGAGTTTCCTGAGAAGATCCTGAGACAGGATTTGTATGTACACCATTTATTTCAGTGATGATTCTATGAGTCATTGCCAAGTAAATAGGTANATTTATATTTTAAATTGTGAATCATATATATACCATTTCATATTTTTATGCCATAGCATCTTTTGAGTTTCCTGAGAAGATTCTGAGACAGGATTTGTATGTACACCATTTATTTCAGTGATGATTCTATGAGTCATTGCCAAGTAAATAGGTAAATTAGATTGGGAAGGACAGAAAACAACAGAGGGTAACTGAGCTTAATCTAAGGGGGTGTGCTAAGGCAGACAGCAAAATATGCACACCTCAGACACACTTCCCATAGTCCAAGAAGTAAAGGGTTTTGTCTGTTCATTCATCAGCCCTGAAGAGGCATTGCCTGAGGACCACTCCTGGGAGGCACTTGGGTAGAGTGTGGTAGCAAAAAAGGACTGCTTCCAGATAAAGACACACAAGGTGAAAGACTGGAGACTGGGCCTATAATCATGAAAACAGTAAAGGCTGATTGATATAGACAGACCAATATCATTACCAGCTACATCAAGTTTGTCAAAATTTGTCTTTAATTGAATTATGTATTTACATGTAGCATGTAAATATTTAGTGTGTATATTAGTTTTAGTGTGTATTTGTATTTAGTATATGTGATATCTAGTGAGTATATGTAAGTTAATATTTGGAATATAGAAATGGATATAGTATTAGTTAAAAATGGACTACAGACATGGGTCACCAGACAGACTGTGGAATGATATCCCAGTTTGGAGCATAAGGTTCTGCTGTTAAACCGTCCTGGCAGCATCATAATTTAATGTGTGTCTGTGATCTTGGGCAGGTTATATAATCTCCCTAATTACATTCTTGTAAATTGACAGCAGACAGCACATTTGTTAAGTCTTCATGGTTATTTTCACAGGCCTCCTTGCCTGACAAACTGTGAGCTTTTCCCAACTTACAACAGACATTTTGGGAAAGGTTGATGTTGAGACATCACTCAGTAAAGGACACTGTCAAAAGTTATAAAAAAGAAGATTAAGATACAAAACCCAGAAATTTGAACTTGCAATGTCATTCAAAGAGCATTCCAAATAAGAACAAATGAGAAAACAATGTTTTCATCCCCTCCTATCATGCTGCTGGAGGAAGGTGAAATCTCATAAACTGCAAGTGGAAAATAATATATCCTGTCAGGCTTGGTTAGGTTTTAGGTACTTAAATATATTCTCAAAATATTTATCTTAGAGCATTTCCTATTGATTTATTCCTTGGAAAAATACTATACATAGTAAAAAGGATTTCTGATGTGTTGCTTTCTGTCATAAATGCAACTTCTTTCTTATTTAGGACCATATGCCTTCTTTTTGCTCTTAGTTTTCCAGGTCTTTTACGTCTGAATCCTCCAGATTTTATCTTTAACATCTTTTCACTCAGTAATTGAATAGATATATATATATATATATATATAT
>NW_023179820.1:2273765-2328973 GCF_002007445.2 Ailuropoda melanoleuca
CTGAAGGCAGATGCTTAATGAATGAGCCACCCAGGTGCCCCCGGAATGGGCACTATAATTGAAACTTTTCTGACATATATGTTCAGACTCAGAGGCCCTAAGGCAACATGAAGTGATTGGTAGCCTGAGAACTATTTCTTTGTATTATTTTTGTAATTTTAATTTAATGTGGCCAAAGTCCAGGATTAATTTTCCAGACAGTCTTTACCAATTTAAGGAGATTGCTTCCTATTCCTGCGTTCTAACAATTCTTTCATGCCTGGGTATTGAAGGTTATCATATGATTTTGAGATTATTAAATGATTTCTCTCCATATTCTATTAATATGGTGAGTTATTATTGATTGATTTTCTTATTTGAAACACTTGCTCAGTGGAATAAACCTGTTCAGTCAGCTTATAATTTCATATATTGTGAATATTAACTTACTAACTGCATCTGTTTGTGACAGAGATTGATTAGTAAATTTGTTTCTTACTCTTTTAGGCATATGCTGACCTCATAAAAAGTTTTGGAATGTGTTCCCTTTTTCATTATTATGTGTGGAATTTCTACAAGAT
The DNA here is from genome assembly GCF_002007445.2 of Ailuropoda melanoleuca. Classification (NCBI taxonomy): domain Eukaryota; kingdom Metazoa; phylum Chordata; class Mammalia; order Carnivora; family Ursidae; genus Ailuropoda; species Ailuropoda melanoleuca. The sequence goes on from NW_023179820.1 coordinate 2,274,326, forward strand.
CAAAGTAATTTCTTAATTTAATATTTGAAAGAATTCACTGCTCAAGCTACCAAGGCTTAAAGTTTTCTTTGAGTAAAGATTTACAAGAATGATTTATAATAGGGATATTCAGACTTTATATTTCTTCTTTTGTCAGTGTGGTAAGTTATGCTTTTGTTATTGTATATAAATTGTCAAATTGTTGGCATTGAGCTTATCATGATGTTATTTTATGTTTCCAAATGTCTGTAGCTCTGCAGTGATATCTGTTTTTTAATCCTTATAGCAATATACTGGGTGTTATATGCAAATAATGAATCATGGAACATTACATCAAAAAATAAGGATATACCGTATGGTGACATAACATAATAAAAAATTATTATAAATTAAAAAAAAACCTAAGGGTATAGTGTATGTTGACTAACATAACATAATAAAAATTATTATAAAAAATAATAATCCTTGTAGCAGTAAGTAGAGTTTTTTGTCTCACTCTTTTGATCAATTTTGCTAGAAATTTATAAATTTTATTGATCTTTCTAAATAACTTTTGGATTTTGTTACTTTTTTCTTTATACTTTTGTTTTTTATTACAGAGACTTTGTTCTTATCTTCATTATTATCTTTTTGTACTTTGTGTTAAATTTGCTATTCTTTTTCTAACTTTCTGATATGAAGACTTATCTTACTGATTTTTAGGTTTTCTTCTTTCCTCAATCTATGCAATTCAATGTCACAAATTTCTCACTACAGCATTGTTTTAGATGCATCCAACAAGTTTTGATATGTTGTGCTCTTATTACAATTTAGTTCAAAATATTTCTAATTTCTGTGTGTTTTACAGATATTATAATTTATAAATTATTTAGAAATGTGTTGTTTAATACTTAAGAAGTTGGGATCTTTATAGTCTTCTCTTTGTTATTAATTTCTAGCTTGATTCCACTCTAGACAGAGAACATACTCTAAATGAAATCAATCCTTTGAAATTTATTGAAGCTCTCTTTATGGCCCAGCATATGGTCATTTTTGATACTGTTCAATATGTACCTCAAAAAACTATAAATCTTATCATTGTTCAATGTTGTGTTCTTTATATGTAAATGTGGTCATTTCTTAATTATGCATCATAGCTATATTACACAGTTTCTCAATGTGTTATTCAATTTCTGAATTGTTGTACTCAGATTTTTTATATCAGTGAACACTGGTTTTCCTGTCTACTTGGATCTTCTTAATTATTATGAGACACTTTAATATCTCCCACAATGATTTTGGATTTTTCCTTTCTCCTTTCAATTCTCTCATTTTTTGCCTTATCTATTTTGAAACTAAATTAGAATTATTATACCTATTTTTCTGAAGTTATGTTACAGAGATTAAGAAAAATACAGCTTTTTAGTGAATTGGAATCTTTGTTTTGAAATGTCCTGATTTATCTCTGGAAAGTCCTCTTGCCTGAAAGTATATTTTGTATTATATCAATATAATGACATAAGCTATTTTTCAGTGCCTTTATTATATTTTAATTATTTCATTCTCAAAATTTATATTTTAAATTGTGAATCATATATATACCATTTTATATTTTTATGCCATAGCATCTTTTGAGTTTCCTGAGAAGATTCTGAGACAGGATTTGTATGTACACCATTTATTTCAGTGATGATTCTATGAGTCATTGCCAAGTAAATAGGTAAATTAGATTGGGAAGGACAGAAAACAACAGAGGGTAACTGAGCTTAATCTAAGGGGGTGTGCTAAGGCAGACAGCAAAATATGCACACCTCAGACACACTTCCCATAGTCCAAGAAGTAAAGGGTTTTGTCTGTTCATTCATCAGCCCTGAAGAGGCATTGCCTGAGGACCACTCCTGGGAGGCACTTGGGTAGAGTGTGGTAGCAAAAAAGGACTGCTTCCAGATAAAGACACACAAGGTGAAAGACTGGAGACTGGGCCTATAATCATGAAAACAGTAAAGGCTGATTGATATAGACAGACCAATATCATTACCAGCTACATCAAGTTTGTCAAAATTTGTCTTTAATTGAATTATGTATTTACATGTAGCATGTAAATATTTAGTGTGTATATTAGTTTTAGTGTGTATTTGTATTTAGTATATGTGATATCTAGTGAGTATATGTAAGTTAATATTTGGAATATAGAAATGGATATAGTATTAGTTAAAAATGGACTACAGACATGGGTCACCAGACAGACTGTGGAATGATATCCCAGTTTGGAGCATAAGGTTCTGCTGTTAAACCGTCCTGGCAGCATCATAATTTAATGTGTGTCTGTGATCTTGGGCAGGTTATATAATCTCCCTAATTACATTCTTGTAAATTGACAGCAGACAGCACATTTGTTAAGTCTTCATGGTTATTTTCACAGGCCTCCTTGCCTGACAAACTGTGAGCTTTTCCCAACTTACAACAGACATTTTGGGAAAGGTTGATGTTGAGACATCACTCAGTAAAGGACACTGTCAAAAGTTATAAAAAAGAAGATTAAGATACAAAACCCAGAAATTTGAACTTGCAATGTCATTCAAAGAGCATTCCAAATAAGAACAAATGAGAAAACAATGTTTTCATCCCCTCCTATCATGCTGCTGGAGGAAGGTGAAATCTCATAAACTGCAAGTGGAAAATAATATATCCTGTCAGGCTTGGTTAGGTTTTAGGTACTTAAATATATTCTCAAAATATTTATCTTAGAGCATTTCCTATTGATTTATTCCTTGGAAAAATACTATACATAGTAAAAAGGATTTCTGATGTGTTGCTTTCTGTCATAAATGCAACTTCTTTCTTATTTAGGACCATATGCCTTCTTTTTGCTCTTAGTTTTCCAGGTCTTTTACGTCTGAATCCTCCAGATTTTATCTTTAACATCTTTTCACTCAGTAATTGAATAGATATATATATATATATATATATATATATATATATATATATATTAGCATTATTTAAATTAATTACAATAGGATTAATTATAATAATTATATATGTAATTAGCATCACAATATACTCAAAAATGTGCTATATGAGGGGATAGCATGAAACATGTAGCTTATTACCGACTCTGGACACCTAGAATATAGGTCAGGCCTCAAGAGCACAGATCTAACGAAGATTGAAAACAATCATCTCTTGGAGATTGACAATCAATTTGTTAACCCCTGTATGCTGAGGGGCAACATATTTCAGAATGTAGGCATTAGCTTAGGTAGGACCACTGTTTATAACCCAGTCTTATTGCTAACCAGTGAGCTCTGGAAAGTTTTTTCTATCCTGAATCTTAGTGTCTTTATGCATAATAGAGGAGATGTTAATACAAGTATATTATGAGTGATCTACCAATGAGGAAGGACTTAGTTCAGTATCTGACTCTCCTTGCTGCTCAATAACCAATAATTATTAATTCCCTGCTGCCCTCGCTTCTGGGATTACTTATTGTGTATGCATTTGTGTGCGTGATTTAAATTATACTTGTGTGTTTATGCCACCTATGTGTACAGGAGAAAAATTAACTGTGCTGACTGCTGAGTATAGAATCTCCCTTTCAGACCTCTATGCCAATTTTGGCCTTTGTCTTGATTCAATCATGAATGGGTTTTGCTACTATGAAGAAGACAGCTGACATTCATGTGGATGACACTTTCTGAATTTGTGCATTGCACAAACTCTTTTATGTAACATGACAGCCAGAGAACAGTACATTGCTTGATGGCAGTTAAGTTTCCCTAAAGGAACAAAGACACACACATAATATCTCTTCCATTACACGAGAAAGCAGCTAGGAATGCCCATGATCATTCAGCTATACCTGAAATTTATGCATGGAAAGTAGATATTCCTTAAACAGAAAATAACTTATAGGGCCTAGATTCAAAACAATCTGGTTTCCATATTGTAAAAGGAAGAAGAACACTCACAGAGGAAAAAGAAATATATTAGTAGGTGTGAAACATCAGATAACTTACTGAAGTGTATTATGAAAAGTACAATTCTATGTAATAAAGATATGTGAATGACATTAAAAAGGATACAAATACTCCCTTCTCTTTGATTGAAGGATGATGTAAAATGATCTTAACAAGTAAGCATTGGTATACCAGTCGTGCACAATTGTGGACATTTAATCTTGAAGTTTTATAGTGGCAAAGTCAACCTGTAGTTGTAAATTCCTTGGGTCTGGAATTAGTGTTTCCTTATCCTATGATAATAATTATGCCTATGATTAATATGAGTAAATGCTAATATGATTAATGATATTCAATAAATAGTCTTCAAGTTAATGAATTGTTCAAAACAGTTATTCAACTAATAGTTGTGTGTTGCATATTTTGAAAACAATAATCTTTGCTCAAAAAACTACCTGTACTTCATTGATTTGTTAAATAATTATATAGCACTTATGGTGTGTCAGGTTAAGATTCTAAGTACTTTACATACGTTAACCAATTTAATACCCACAACAACACCAGGAAATAGTGCTTTTATTAACCTATTTGTTAGCAGAAGAAATCTAGGCAAGAAAGTTTAAATTATTTGTGTAAAGTCTTACCTGTTGGGGGGAACTGGGCTCCCACCCATGCAGAGCAGCATCAGAGTTCATGCTCTTAACACCATGTTCTGTTGCCTGCTGCTGATGCCACCTGAGAATTAGCTCTCTGCAGATAGTGAATATTGAAATGCCATCTATCTTCCTTAAAAAGTACTTCCCTATACATTTGTTCTTACAAGCCAGTCACACAGTCACTTCTTAGCAGGTACCTGAAGATAAGAGAGATTAAACATGTTTCTGCCTGTATTTGGGCCATACCAAGTGTATCTATATACAGTGTACTGCCAGAGGACAGTTCATTTCTCCTACAGAGCATTGAGGTGCTGGCAGGGGGAGTAGAAACTGCTCTGAAACAGTCATTTAGGAGTTCAAGCTTCAAGACAGGGTAAAGGAAAAAATATTCCCATGGACACTAGGGTGCATAGAATGATTTTCTTACTAAACTGCAACAGTGGATACCACCAATTTATATGTTCAAAGTAGGTTGCTTTGGTAGTAAGCAGTAATAATGGTCTTCATCAACATCTTCAAGTGAGGCCAAATTATAAACATTTCTAACATTTCAAACTACTAAAGTAGCTGAAAGCTAGTTACTTTGTCTTCACAGTGCCTTACCTGGATTATCTAAGGAAGTCATCATGTCTTTTTCTTTGCTTACCTGGTAGAACTTATTTGTAGCAATTGATGTCATAATCTCTAACTGATATCTCTTTGAAAAGACATATTTTTAAAACAGAATATATTCTAATCTATTTCTTGAAAATTATTTTTAAATTCTTTATTGCAGTGTACTCCTTTAGCAGATGTACATAACATTTTTATTTAGGAAAAAGACACAAATGCCAAGTCTGGCCTTTTGCTTTAAAAAATTACATTTTTAATGTGTGTATGTCTCTCTCTCTGTTTTTGTTTTGTTTTGTTTTGTTTTTCTTAGTCTTTTGCTGAAATTTTCTTCTTGGGATAATAATGTGCTTAACTGCCTTAGAAGTCCATGACATCTAAGAAATATCATTTATTTATAGCAGTTTTAATAACAATGATAACCTCACATTTAGGTATTATCTTCTATGGGTCAGATACTATAGAAAGTACATTTCATACACTCAATAAAACAAACTTTAAAGATTATTTTTATAATCCTGTTTTCCAAAAAGGGAACTAAACTCAAAGCAACTTGTCTGAGATTTTGTGGCTTGTAAGTTACAAGCCAAAGATTCACCTCAGCCATTTTCTAGTGGGCATTCCCACCTCACCTTTTACCATTTTGCAGTGCTTTAACATTCTCAGTCTATTTTCTTTCTTACAAAGTCCCTTAGGAGATAAGAAGAACATTGACTAAGGAAGAAATTAGAGTTCAACAAGGTTCAGCAATGTCCACATGTGAAAAATGTTAGGAATATAAAAACCAGGTATCCTGCCTACTTCAGAGATGGAACCAACATGCCACTGAAATGATTATTTGATCACCTGTTATACCTTTGACTAAACAGAAAGATCAATGTGGTACTGGCATACAGTCAACTCCTGAAGACTCTGAATTATAATTGCCCTTATGTGCCAGGCATCCTCTCTTTACATACAATTAGCCTCTTCAAAATTTAATAATTCATTCCTAGGGCACAATTTTGACCTAAAATGCATGAACTGTAGAGTGGCATCACAAAGATGGTGACATAGGTTGTTCTTGACTTTGTTCCCTCTCACAAGAAGAATAACTATCATCTATTCATGAACAAGACACCACTGAGAGAATCCTAACAACAGAGGATGTTAGGCTGAAGCAGCCTCTGCACCTCAGAGACCAAGACAGACTACACTGGAAGGGTAAGAGAAGTGACTACATGCTGACTGCATTGTCCCTCCCCCCAAACAGTCCACAACCACACAGTTATGTCTCCCTCGAACCTCTGGCTCCTCCAGAGGGAAAAAGAGCACATATGGGGACAACAATTCCCCTCCCCCAGCATTGGGGTCAATTTGTAAGACCACCTGATCTGCTCTTACACCAAAGGGATTGCAGGGAAACTAGTGGGGCTCAACAACTGAGTATCTGACTGTGATAGAGAAAGGGCAGAGGCTTGCAACAACCACAACATGGGTCTTGGCAGGCTGAGTTCCCATCTGCAAAGCCCGTGTAGTAATCCCAACCAGTGGCTTGGCTGATCTACAGAACCAAGCTGGGAACACATTCTGACCAGGGAACTTGGTGAGGTGAAGATCTTCCTGATCCTTAGGCAAGGATGTTTGCCAGTCCTAGAACCCAGTTTACCCATGCCCAGGCAAGGAGTGGAGTCACAGCCCCACCTACTGTGGAGAGTGTCTTCTAGCCCCATATGACCAGGACGGATGGAGACAACTCCTAGAAGCTAAGTGGCCCAGGAGCCCTTGAGCTCAGAGACAGATGGACAGAGCTGATCACTCCTAGAACACAACTAGTACCAGCATGAAGGGTTCTATGCTATGCACAGGTATAGAGATTAATTCATAGCCAAGGCTGAGGGTACTCACTAGCCCATCCCAGATAGAGAGTCTATTTGGGAAATTGAGAGTAGCTTGGAGTGGCCCTTTCCCCTCCTTTTCAAGCAAGGGAGTCTAGATATAGTCCCACCCACTGTGGATATGTTTTCCAGCTCCACCTAACCAGAAGGGCTAGTGACAACTCCTGGAAGCAGTGTAGCCCAGCAGTGCTAAATTCTAGAGAAAGGCAGACAGAACTAATAATTTGCAAAGCAAATACAATGGCCCTGTTTGGCCAGGAAATTTGGGGTACATGTTGGGTTAAAACAATAGAGCTTTACTGACTTTAGAATTGTTGCTTTTACTGCTTCCAGGAAGGAAATCTAATTCATAGATTTAGCTATATTCAGCAACAAGTAAGAATGTTGCTGAATATAGCTCTCAGCCCAAGGCCAAGGAGCATAACCACATAACCAAACCAGCAGCCCTACAGACAGTGGCATTTGAGCACAGAGCACAGCCCTTGGTTTCCCCCATTTCAGGACAAAACTTGTGGCCTCAGCTGACCAGGGAATTCAGTGCATACGTTGGCCTGATTCAGGTAATGAAACAAAGAGTTATATAGGCCATGGGTTCTGTCCTGGGCCCGGCCAGGGCAGGGAAGCGAATTAATGTCCCCATCTATTACTAATATATTACCCAGTCTTAACCATCTAGTAAGCCTGACCAGAGAAATCAGGTAACTATAGAGCCCATCTTTCAGCCTCACTTGGTTAGAGAATAAAACCAGCAGTTCCAGCCAACTGTTCTCAGCCAGAAGCACATCCTCCCCCCACCCATGCCTATTCTCAGTGCTCAAACATTTGTCTCACCACAAAATAGAGCATACTAGCAAGTCTCATCTGCCCAAGGTCATTACCAGCAGACACACCCAGAAACTCAAAGTGAGCTGACTGGTAAAGAATGGTCTCTGCCAAAGCAAATCTACAAAGTCTGGAAGAGGAACACATTACTCAAATGTGCAGATACCAACATACAGAATCAAGGATCATGAACAATCAGGTAAATATGGTACAACCAAAGGAAATTAATAAAGTTCCAATAACCGACCCCAAGAAATAGAGATCTATGAATTGTCAGACAAAGAATTCAGGATAAGCCCCTTAAGAAAGTTTAGTGAGCTACAAAGAAAGCACAGATAACTAAGTAAAATTAGGCAAATGATGCATGAACAAAACAAGAAGTTTGACAAGGAAATAGCAACTATCCAAAACAAAAACAAAAACAAAAAACCACAAAAACCCAGAAATCCTAGAGTTAAAAAAAAATTAACTGGAATGAATAACTCAATAGAATATCAAAAGTAGATTCTACCATGCAGAAGAAAGAACCAGTGATCTGGAGCAGAAGACATTGGAAATTACCAATTCGTAGGAGTAAAAAGAAAAAAGAAAGAAGAGTGAAGAATGCATATGGGAATTATGGGACATAATGAAATAATTGCTATGCACAGGTATAGAGATTATGTGAATTTCAAAAGAAGTAGAAAAAGAGAAAATGACAGAGCGTATTTAAAGCCATAACAGCTGGGGCGCCTGGATGGCTCAGTAGTTAAGCATCTGCCTTCAGCTCAGGGTGTGATCCCAGGGTCCAGGGTTGAGCCCCGCATTGGGCTCCCTGCTCCACCGGGAGCCTGCTTCTTCCTCTCCCACTCCCCGTGCTTGTGTTCCCTCTCTCACTGGCTGTCTCTCTGTCAAATAAATAAATAAAATCTTAAAAAAAAAATAAAGCCATAACAGCTGAAAACATCCAAAGCCTGGGGAGAGAAATAGACATCCAAATCCATAAGATCTAACCTATTTAAGGTTGAATGAATACAGCAACACTAACATACAATACACTTAAATTGCCAAAAGTCAAAGACAAAGAAAGAATTTTAAGAGCAGCAAGAGAAAAAAAGGAGTTACATGAAAGGGAAACCCATGAGAATATTGGCAGTTCTCAATAGAAACTTTTCAGACTAGGAGAGAATGAAAGACATACTCAAAATGAAAGAAAATAGCTGAAAAAAATTTATACACAGTTAAGATGTCCTTCAGAAATGAGGAAGGGAAATCCCAAACAAACAAAATTTGAGGGAGTTTATTGGCACCAGACTATCTGTACAAGAAATGCTAAGGGAGGGGTGCCTGGGTGGCTCAGTCGTTAAGTGTCTGCCTTCAGCTCAGGGCGTGATTCTGGCATTCTGGGATCGAGCCCCACAACAGGCTCCTCTGCTGGGAGCCTGCTTCTTCCTCTCCCACTCCCCCTGCTTGTGTTCCCTCTCTCGCTGGCTGTTTCTATCTCTGTCAAATGAATAAATAAAATCTTAAAAAAAAAAAAAAAGAAAAAAGAAATGCTAAGGGAAATTTTTTAAATAGAAGTGAAAGGATGCTAATTAACATTATAAATGCTAATTAACATTATAAAATCATAGAAAGGTAATCTCACTGGTAATGGTAAATATATAGTCATATTAGATTTTTCAATATGATAATAGTGGCACATAATTCATTTAACAAAGTAGTTGAAAAGTTAAAAAAATATATAATGCAGCAAAAATAACCATAACTGCAATAATCTATTAGTTACATGATATTAAAAACAACAACAACAAAAAACCCCCCAAAAAACACAAAATAAAATAAAATAAAAAACATGTCAGGGCGCCTACGTGGCTCAGTTGGTTGTGTCTGACTCTTGATTTTGGTTCAGGCTATGATCTCAGGGTCATGGGATCAAGCTCTACATTGGATTCTCTCTCTCTACCCCTTCCTCTGCCCCTCTGCCTGCTCGCACACTCTCTCACTTGCTCCCTTAAAAAAAAAAGTGATACCCAAAACTAAAATGTGAGGAAGAAAAGAGGTAAAATTATAAAGTTTATGAATTTGTTAAAGTTACATTGCTGTCAATATGAAGTAAGATGATATAAGTTTAAAATATTTTATGTAAATCTCATAGTAACCACAAGGGAAAATCCTGTAGCAAAAGGATTCAACAGCAGCAGCAGGTGAAAGTGGAAGTTGCCTGGCTGCCACCACCACGGGGTGAAGGGGTGGGGCCTGGCCCAGACCACTGGGCAGCCGAGAGTGTGCCCTGCCCAGGCTGGGGCCCAGGCAGGACAGTCCTGGAGGGTGGGGATGGGTGTGGGACATTTCTGGCTGGGAGGTCCCCTCCTCTGCTGTGGCGGAGGACAGGCAGCAACAGGGACCAGAAAGCCAAGGTACGAGAAATAGGGACTTTAATGAAGAAGATTTCCTTTTGGTATAAATAAGACCAGTGGAGACACCCAAACAAAATGAGAAGGCCAGGACTGAAACCTAAACACGCAGTGGCAGGGTGGGCTCCAGGGCTCTGGGCCAATGATGTGGAGCAGGCAGCCTGTACAAGGGACTGTCACTGCAGGTGTGAAGTTGGTAACACCCATGGGGCCTCCCAGCCTGGTTCCTTCTAGTTCTAGCTCAGGATCATCTGGGGATATCTACTACTTCAGTCGCAATGCCCCTTTTCCTACCTCCACAAATCTGCCTGGGAGAGCAAAAGAACATTATGAAGAAGCCATAGCATAATGATACCAAAGACATCAAAATACTAAAAAAGACAATAGGTTAGAAAGCAAAGAACAATGAGACACCTAGGTGGTTCAGTTGGTTGGGCATCCAACTCTTGATTTCAGCTCAGGTCATGGTCTCAGGATCATGGGCTCAAGCCCCACATCAAGCTCTGCACTGGGAGTGGAGCCTGCTTAGGTTTCTCTCTGTCTGTCCCTCTCTCCCTGGCTCCCCCCCCCACTCTCTTTCTCTCTCAAAAACAAAATAAAACAAAACAAAAAGGAAACCAAAGAACAACGAATCTATGACAACCAGAAAACAACGAACAAAGTGGTAATAGTAAGTCCTTACTATCAATAATGTTTTAAATGTAAATGGATTAAATTATCTAATTAAAAGACATAAAATGGCTAAGTGGGTAAAAAAATGATCTAACAATATGCTGCCTATAAGAGACTCACTTTTGGCTTAAAGATATGAATAGACTGAGAGTAAAGAAATGGAAAAAGACATTTCAAGAAAATGGTAACTTCGGGGAAAAATGCAGGGATAGCTATACTTAGACAAAATACAATTTCAACTAAAAACAATAAAAAGAGACAAAGAAGGTTATTATATAGTGATAAAGGTGTCAATGCATCAAGAAGACATTACAAATATTTATGAGCCAAAATCAAGGCATCTAAACATATAAAGCAAAAAATAACAGAGCTATAAAGAGATTAAACAGTAATACAGTAACAGTTGAGGACTTAATATTCTACTCTCAACAATAAATAGATCACCCAGGCAGAGAATCAATAAAGAAACAGAAGATTGGACAGCACTGTGGAACAACTGGACACTAGCAAAGATAAAAAAACATTCTATCCAACAGCAGCAGATTGCACATACCATTCAAGTGCACATGCAGCATTCTCTAGGGTAGACCATAGTTTGTCCACAAAACAAGTCTTAGCAAATTTAAGATTAAAATCATACTAAGTATCTTCTCAAGCCACAATGGCATGAAACTAGAAATCAACGAAATCCAGGTAAACTGGAAAAAATACTAGCAAACCAAATTCAGCAGCACATTAAAAGGATAGTTCACCGTGAAGTAAGATTTATCCCTGAGATGCAAGGATGGTTCAATATACTCAAATCAATCAACATGATACACCACATTAATAAAATGAAAGAAAGAACCATATGATCATTTCAATAGATGCAAAGAAAAGCATTTGATAAAATTCAACATCCATTCATGGTAAAAGCTCTTAACAAATTAAGCACAGAAGGGATACATCTCAACATAATAAAGGCATTGTATGACAAACCCACAGCCTGCATTATACCCAATGGTGAAAGGTTGAAAGCGTTTCCTCTAAGATCAGAAAGGTGACAAGGATGCCCACTATCATCACTCCTATTCATACTAGAAGTCCTAACTAGAGCAATCAGGCAAAGGAGAAGGTGAAGAAGAAAAAAAGGGAGACGAAGAAGGAGGGGAAAGAGGAGGAGAAAAGGGGGAAAAAAAGGAAGAAGAGGAAGAGGAGGAAGAGGAAGAGGGAGGAGGAAAAGAAGAGAGAAAAAAGAGGTATGAGAATCAGAAAGAAAGAAACAAAATTATCTCTGTTTACAGATTACATGATTTTATACACAGAGAATCACAAGGACACACTCAACCAAAAATCTGTTATAAATCATAGATAAACAACAAGTGGGCCAAATACAAAATCAAAAGAAAATTAGTAAATATTGAGATAATGAAAATGAAGACACAACATATCAAAACACACAAAAACATATGGGATGCTGCTAAAGCAGTGCTTAGAAGGAAATTTATACCTAAATGCTTATATTAAGAAAGAATAAACATCTTATATCAATAACCTAAACTTTCACCTTAAGGTCCTGGAGAAAGAAAAACTAAAGCCAACTAAAGAAGAGAAATACTAAAGATTAGGGTGGACATTAGTTAAATAGAGAATAGAAAAACAATAGAGAAAATCAATGAAACAAAACTGACTCTTTGAGAGGAGCAAAATTTACAAATCTTTAGCTTGATTGACCAAAAACGAAAGAAAGAAGTCTCAAATTAGTAAAATCAGAAAAAAGAGATACTTTGTTTATTATTGTTTATTATTTTTTGTTTTTATTGTTTATTATTCTTTGTTCTAGCTTGCTTTGCAGATATTGTGCTTTTTTTAACAAATTAAAGGCAAATTAAAGGTTTGTGGCAACAATGCATGAAGCAAATTTATTGGCTTCATTTTTCTAAAAGCATTTGCTCACTTTGTGCCTCTATGTCACATTTTGGTAATTCTCACAATATTTCAAACTTTTTAATTATTATTACATTTGTTATGGTGATCAGTGATCTTAGATGTTATTATTGCAATTGTTTTAGAGTGCCACAAACAAAATCCATATAAGACAGCAAATTTAATTGGTAAATGTTGTATGTGTTCAGACTGCAGATATGGTGGAAATAGCAAGAGACCTAGAATCAGAAGTGAAACCTGAAGGTGTGACTGAATTGCTGCAATCTCATGACAAACTTGAACAGATAAGGAGCTGCTTCTTATAGTTGAGCAAAGAAAGTGGTTTCTTGAGATGGAATCTGCTCCTGGTGAAGATGCTGTGAAGACTGTTGAAATGATAAAAAGTATTTAGAGTATGACATGAACTTAACTGATAAAGGAGTGGTGGGGTTTGAAAGGATTGACTCCAATTTTGAGAGAAGCTCTACTGTGGATAAAATGCTATTAAACAATATAGCATGCTACAGAGAAATCATTTGTGAAAAGAAGTCAATTATCAGCAAATTTTGTTGTTGTCTTATTTTAAGAAATTATAGTCACACCAACCTTCAGCAACCACCACCTTGATCAGCAGCAGCCATCAACACTGAGGCAAGACCCTCCACCAGAAAAAAAGATTATGACTTGCTAAAAGCTGAGATGGTGGTTAGCATCTTTAGCAATAAAGTATTTTTTTAAATAAGGAATGTACATTGTTTGCTTGTTTTTAATGTGAAATACATTAAATCCATTTAAACAAAGATCTCATACTAAAACTTATTAGAATCATGGTTACAGAATACAAAGTAAATGATATAAACCCAAACAGTATAAAACAATAAAATAAATAAGAAAAATCAAGGAGTTGGGAGAAGGGATATGGGAGAACATGTTATTTCATTAGTTAATTATGTCTAAAATTGAAGCATGTAAGAAAAAAAACACATATGACTGAAAACTTTTCTTCAGTGTTTTTTCTTATCCTTAGAAGGATAGTTTAAGAAATAATATCTCCTGTGAAGAAAGAACACTGAGTCAATGTTCACAACTTTCCTTCTGTTAAATTCAAGTGAAATTAAATTTAATACATTTTATTAAAAGTGGTATGATCCCATTTAAGTAGATGTCATCCATTCTATCCACCTATTTATCTGTCATCTGTCTATTCATTCATCCATCAATTGATACATACACACAGACAAATGCCCAGTTTGAAGGAGGGATGTAAGAAGGTTCTTTTCTAAACCTTAACTTGCAAGAGCTTCTATGGGGCCTGTTGGACAGCTCTGAAATGTGTTCTCCACAGCTAGGAGACACAGAACATGGGTCTGACAGCTGTACTGGATTTCTGGAGTGTGACAGAAAGACTAATAGCTGCTCTGGTGGCAGAGCCAGGGAGGCAGAGGGAGAGGGAGACAATCTTAAGCAGACTCTGTGCAAAGTGCAGAGCCCACCCCAGGGCTCAATCTCATAACCTTGAAATCATGACCTGAGCCAAAATCAAGACTCAGATGCTTAACAAGCTGAGCCACCCAGGCACCCTTAGGAATGCATATTGCTTTTAAAGACATAATATTATTGCATACTTAATTATCCACAGTATAGTGTAAACATAACTTTTATAAGCACTGGAAAACCAAAAAATTTATTTGACTCACCTGATTGCAAATATCTACTTTATTGCAGCAGTCTGGAACTGAACCCACAATATCCCCAAATATGCCTGTAGAGGGAAACACCTTCAACCTGATGAAGGCTATCTATGAAAGCCCTAAGCTAGCATCATATATTTAATTGTGAAAGACAAGATGCTTCCCGCTAACTTCAGGAATAAGACAAAGTTGTCCACTCTATTCACTTTTCTCAATACTTTACAGTAGTTTCTCTCCAGAGTATTAGGTAAGAGAAAGAAATAAAAAGAATTTATTTTGGAAAGGAAGAAACATGTCTCTGTTTGCAGATGACATGAACTTGCATATACTAAAAAAAACAATTAAAACTGGGCCACTTGGGTGGCTCAGGCAGTTGAGAGCCGACTCTTGATTTTGGCTCAAGTCATAATCTCAGGGTCCTGGGATGGTCCCCACATCAGGCTCCACGTTCAGCAGGGAGTCCACTTGAGAATTCTCCCTCTCCTTCTGCCCTTCCCCCCACTTGTTCTCACATTCTCTCTCTCTAAAATAAATACATAAAAATTTTAAAAAAATTAAAACTAATAAACAAGCCCTGCAAGTTTTTAGGATACACAATCAACATGAATAATAGATTGTTTTTATAAGCACATGCAATAAAGTCTTGAAATCTTATTCACTGTATAATACTATGTACAGTAGCATTAAAAAGAATAAAACACTTATTAAAAATTTAAGGGGCACCTGGGTGGCTCATCCAGTTAAGCGTCTGCCTTCAGCTCAGGTCATGATCCCAGGGTCCTGGGATTCAGCCCTGAGTCGGTCTCCCTGCTCAGCGGAGAGTCTGCTTCTCCCTCTGCCTCTCTCCCAGCTTGTGCTCTCTCTCTCTCTCACTCTCTCTCTTTTAAATAAATAAATAAAATCTTTTTTTTTTAAAGAAAGAAATTTAACTAAGGGAGTGAAAACATATGCACTGAGAACATCAAAACATTGCTAATAGTACTAAAGATCAAATTACATGGAAAAAAAATCTCACCTTCAGGGAACAGAAACCATAATATAAGATGGCAATATCCCCAAATAAATGTACAGATTCAGTGCAATACATGTTAAAATTCCAGCTAACTTTTTTGTAGAAATTGAAAATGGATGACAAAATTCATATGAAATTGCAAGGGGTACAAAATAGCCAAATCAATCTTGAATAAAAAGAATAAAATAGGAGGATGTGGAGTCCCCAGTTTCAAATTTTACTGTAAAACAACAGTAATCAAGACAGTGTGGTATTGGTACAAGAATAGACATACAATCAATGGAATAGAGTTGAGATTCCATAAATAAAAGGATGTATTTGTTGATTTTTTACAAGGCTACCAAGACCATTCTATAGAGAACAACTAGTCTTTCAGCAATGGTGCTGGGACAAGTAGACATAAACATGAATGAATGCTAACTTCACACAATACACAAAAGTATCTGAAAGTGATCCAAGACTGAAACTATAAACTCTTAGAAAAAAAAAATAAGGCTAAATATTCTTGATCTCAGATTTGTCAAAAGATTCTTAAATATGACAGCAAGCATAGGAACAACAACAAAAATAGATAAATTTGGTTTCATCAAAATTAAACACTTTCATGCTTCAAAGGGTGCTATCAGCAAAGTAAAAAAGCACATTATAAAATGTGCAAATCATATATCTGAAAAGGGACTTGAGTGTAGAATATGTAAATAATCCTTACAACTCAATAAGACAACAAAATTTAAATGTAGACAAAGTATCTGAACAGACTTATCTGAGAAAGATCTACAAATGACCAATAATCACATGAAAAGATCCTTGATATCGTTAATCTTCAGGAAATGAAAATCAAAACTACTTAGATATTACTTCTCATGCACTAGGATAACTAGAATAAAAAATCAGATAATAATAGATAATGGCAAGGATGTGGGAAAATTGAACACTTTTATGCTGGTAGTGGGATTTTAAAATGATGCGTCCTCCTTGGAAAACAGTCTGGCAATTTCTCAAATGATTAAACATAGAGTTACCATGTGACTCAGAAATTCTATTCCCAAGTACATATACAAGAAATGAAAATATATGTTCACACAAAAACTTGAACATGAAGGTTTTACAGCAGGATTATTAATAAGAGCCAAAAGGTAGAAACTAGTCAAATGTTCATTGACTCCTCAGAACATAAAGTATTCACACAATGGACTATTACTTAGCCACGAAAAGGAATATAGAACCAATATTAATGCAATGCTGCATCACTGACCAGTAATATCATACCAAGTGAAAGAAGACAGTCACAGAAGTAAGTTTGTTCCATTTATATGGAATAGCTGGGACAGGCAAATCTGTGGAGACATAAAGTAAATTAATGAACACTTAGGGCTGGAGGGGAAAAGAGGGATTGGGTGCTGTGGGGAAGATGATAACAAAAGGATATAGGGCTTCTTTTGAAGTGGTGAAAATATTCTAAAATTGTCTGTGGTGATGACTACAGAAGTCCATGAATATAGTATAATCCATTGACTTGTATACTTTAAATGGGTTGATTGCACTCTATGTAATTCATATTCTGGTAAAACATTTTTTAGAAATAACCTTTTAAAAAAAACAGTTTTTATTTGGATAGAGTTGACACAATATTACATTAGTTTCAGGTATACAGCATAGTGATTCAACTTCTGTATATGTTATGTATGTTCACCACAAGTGTAGCTACCATATGATACCATATAATGCTATTATAATATCATTGATTATATTATTTATGCTGTACCTTTCATCCCCAGGAATTATTCATTCCATAACTGGAAGTCTGTATCTCCCATTCTCCTTCACTTATTTTGCCCATCCCCTCAACCCCTTCCCCTCTGGCAACTACCAGTTTGTTCTCTGTATTTATAGTTCTGATTCTGCTTTCTGTTTGTTTCTTCATTTAGAACTTAACAAAAATTTTAAAAAGAATGAGACGTTCAGGTAAAGAAGGGAGAATGTCTATGTAGGCGGCATAGCCAAGGTGCAGAGGGAAGAGTATCTGGGGAGGCAAGGGAAAGGAAGCAGACATTCTAAAGGTCTTATTTAGTGCTAATGAGTTCAGATTTTCTCTAAGAGAATAGAATAAAATTAAAAAATTTTAAACAAGGCAGTGACTTAATCAGCATGCTTTTTTACTACAAATTGGTAGCATGGTAAGACTGGTTTGGTAAGAAGCAAGATTGGAGGTAATAACTCCCAATAAGTAACCCAAGAGAGAAGGGATAAGGACCTGAATTTAGGTGATATGAATGGAGAGAAAAGGGTATATCTTAAGGATATTTCAGACATAAAATGATCAGATCTTGATATCTTCATGTCAGTGATAAGGAACACTGGTTAATAGAGAGGACTCTCAGGACTTCCACGTGACATGGTGTACAGTGAGTGCTTTGGCTGAAGGTGTCCTGATCTACCCCCTCAGACTCCATGTGCATTCTCTGTGCCTTAATGGTTGCTGCTACTCAAGGGAATTTAACCTTCTGGCTGTGGCTTATTTGTGAAAGGAATTTAAGTAGTGAATGCAGTAGCAGCTATGTAACAAGGTATACAGGAATGTGATAGACAGGATATTGACTTCATATCTAAAAGTCAGTAAGAAGCAGCACAGCATATTGGCAGCTTGAAATCGTGTCTCAGTGGCAAAGAAATGAGTCAGTGATTTTAATTACAAAGGCTTATCAAGAAAATGTTCTCAAATAGCCATAAAGTAATCAGAAAAGTACATTCCTTTGTTTATTTTTAAAACCCTTTTGAGTCAGTTTGCAGTACTTTAAAAAATATAACATTATTAAACAGTACATTTAAAAAATATATTGAACTATCGATGTATAAATTACATTTTCATTTATCATGTCAACCAGTAATTAAGAAAAAATTTCCAGTTCGAGCAATGACATAATTATTACCATATTCCAGAAGTGGATATTAAAATTTATGGATATTAAGAAATTCAACTATTGAGTGGTAAAATCAGATCTGAATTTCATGTGTTCTAGCACCAAACGCCATGCTCACATGCTCTTTAAGTGACATCTTACTGTCTATCTACTTATCTCATGTATTTTTATTAGCCAAATATTTGTTTTTAAAAATAAGGGACAGTACCACAGATATAAGGTTGTGCTTATCTTTTAAAGTTATCTAAGATTTGCTTAAATATAAGCCTCTTAAATCATTTAATTTTGTTCTATTTAAAGTGATTTGAGAGACTTTATAAATGTAGTCATATTGTAGTTACATTTTAGTTTCCCTAGGAAAGCCACAATTAGGTCTATTGTTGGCCACACATGTTTCTCCTTGTCCACTTCCACTTGTGTAGACAGAAAATTGAGCTTTTGTAATAAAAAATAATTTTCTCTGGAAATTAAACTCTATTGTAGTTCATACATACTAAGTAATGGAAAGCATGCCTTACAGATGGAAGGAGGTATCAGAGGATTATAGCCACCATGCAGAATCAACATGGGTGGCAGTTATAAGTATTAATGTCTTTCTCTTTATCAACAACAATAATCAGCATTTTGAATCAAAGAATAATTTACTATTTCTATTAAAAACCCCTTAGGAGATCTTGTCTCAAGACTGGGAGTTAGGTTTTCAGAACTGCATCTTGAAAATCGGTATCTCCAATTTTTGCCAAAACAGAAATCATAATGGGCAGGTAAGTAACAAAGGTGGGTGGTTTTCCAAGTTATGGATAGTATTGCAAGTGGAAGTAATTAGGCCTATAATATATTCTATTATAAAATAACACCTCTTGGACAATAAGTGAGTGAGAAACCAGGTAGTTTTATCTTGGCTAATAAATGAGATGGCTCTCATGTCTTTACGTCCAATCGGTGCCCCTTTCCTGGAGATTATCTTCCTATGCTTCCAGAAGGTCTTTTATTGTTGTTGTTGGAATCTGCCTGACATCAGTCTTTTTACACGTTGACCTAATTTTTACATTACATCCCTTATTTTGTGTAGACTTAAAGAAGTCTCCGTCACACCCTCTTTAGTCTCAAAAGGGGACAAACACTTTTATTATCTATCTAAGTGATCTTGAGAAACCACATTTAACAGCTAAGGTCTCAGTTTCCTCATCTTTACAACTGGGAGAGAAATTCAGAGACATCAAACAACGTAGTGCAGGTGAGGAATGGAATTTTGCACAATAATTTTCTAAATATTTTACATTTTGATACATAGCTCTCAAAGTCTTTGAGATTAAAACATAGACTTCAGTGCATTTATTTTAAAAGAAGATGTAGTTATAAATCTCTGACCTATATCAAATATGGGGGCATTCTTTTATGGTTTGTTTTCTCCATCATACATGACAGCAGCTTCCCTGAGTTCCCCATTGCACCCAGGTACCAGAGATATCAACAGAGCTCCAGCTATAAACTGTAAACTGGAAAATCCTTCCACATTTTCTTCTTCTTTCTCCTTAGGTCACTTCAATTTTGTGACCCAGAAGACTAGCCAGTATAGAGATTATATTTCAAATAGTCTGTTAACATGCAAAAATTGCAAATGCTTATCTGTGGTACAGTAAGAAAGACTGGGATATCACAATAATAATGTATGAGTAGCTGGTGCCATCCAATGAGTTGATGTATATCAGAAAGAGGAAGGCACAGACATAAGCATTCTTCATGTATACATTTCTGATGAGGCTGTGAAATGGTTCCCATAATGTGCATCTTTCCTTGCAAAGTACAGTGGCACCAACTAAAAATAAGCTCATAATGGGATTCTTACCTTTGAAATAATGTATTTGCACATCTCCCTGGAGGTAGTATGCACATAAACCCAATGCTTGTTTTCCCATCCCACCTGCTTCTAATTGTACTCATTTGCTAATGAAAGGTAAGAAACACCAGTGACAATTTGGCATGCAAATAGAGTTTTGTTACTTTATGAATGTTGAATGTGGCAATTTTTTAAAGTTGTATTTAGCAAATGCAAACTGGTCTCCTGATGGTTTCACATGGGTAAAGCAATTTTTTATCTGAATCCTTTCTGTCCCAAGAGAGCAGCATCAATACTCTGTTGCTTATTTAGTACCAAATGAGATTTATGCAAATCTCTCATTTGTATAGAAATCTAATGATTTTAGGGTGTCATTATTTCTAATTCTTGGTGGGTTTTGTTATCCTGGTTGATGGAAAAATAACTGCTTAACCACACATGCTTTCCTTCAAGATTGACTTTTTCCAAAGTAGCCATGAAGTGTGTCATATTTGAATATAGCCTATTATTAAGTGCATTATTAAAGTAACATTCTTCTTTTTTAAGATTTTATTTATTTATTTGACAGAGAGAGAGAGAGCACAAGCAGGCAGAGCAGCAGGCAGAGGGAGAGGGAGAAGCAGTCTCCCTGCTGAGCAAAAAGCCTGATGTGGGGCTCAAACCCAGGACCCTGGGATCATGACCTGAGCCAAAGGCAGACGCTTAAGTAACATTCTTCTAAATCACCCTGAGAGCACCCTGCTTTCAAACCTTCTAGGTAGTGAATATTATACCAAATCATTCCTTTAGAACAGTGATCTCTTAATGGTGAGAGCTGGAAGAGAACAGAATATACCCTAAGACCATCAGGGAAGTCTTGGTCAAATTCATTCCAATTGGATATAAATGACATGGTCGGGTAGTGTTAAAAGATAAACTAAGGCATATTAAAATTTTAAGAGTTTGAGCAAAAATCACTTTGAACCAGATTAATGCCAAACTGCCAGTGGTTAGGAGGACTTCACCAGTAGAAGGCAGAGGAAAGATTTTTATAAAGAAAGTGTGGAAGCAAAGAAAGGAAATTATTTGATTGGTTATAGGTTCAAATGTCATTGGCTATTTGTGATTGGTTGTCGTTAGTGCTTTAATTTTGTAACCTTGAGGCATTTATGGGCTTAGATTTGGGCCGCCAAGGCATTAGGAGTCTAATGGACTACTTGTTCAATTAATTGAACAATAGGAGTGACTCCCATAGTCCCCAAGTGGGTGTAACAGTGAGATAGACTTCCAAACACTGAGAGAGGCTTAAAACTTCTTCAAATGGGGGTGCCTGGGTGGCTCAGTAGTTAAACATCTGCCTTGGGCTCAGGGTGTGATCCCGGCGTTATGGGATCGAGCCCCGTATCAGCCTCCTCCACTGTGAGCCTGCTTCTTCCTCTCCCATTCCCCCTGCTTGTGTTGTCTCTCTCTCTGTCAAATAAATAAAATCTTTAAAAAAAAGAAAAGAAAAGAAACTTGGCCCAATAAGAGAAATTTGCCCTAGATATTGGCAAATTATTTCCATGAACCATCTTTTTATTAGAATAAATTTTGACTTAACAGGAGTAGAGGAACGACTCCCTTGAAATTACATTAATTCCCCCAAATAGTTAAGTTATCTATGTTTATCTGTGCCAAGAAAGCACAGGACTATACATAGACGTCTCCTGAAATTGCATCTCTTCAGTCCTTAGCACTGTGTCTGGCCGCTTAATGTAACTGACCAGTAAATGTTATCAAATTTTACTACTATTTCTGTTTGTATTTTCATAAATCAGTGCAAAGAGTCCCTACTTCTCACATTCAGAGGTGACTTGTTTTTCACTAATTTACAAATTGGGAAAGAATAATGTAGGCTAGTAATACTTAGAATAATTTCTTTCTAATTTGGTATTGCAAAGCTCACAATTTCTGCCCAAAGGGCTTGGAGTAGAATCTGTATATTATGAGCTGTTGTATGTTACTCTGGTGACATAATTAAGTAGAATGGTTGAGCATAATTTTATGAATTTACTGTTTGTTGTTATTTAATGCAGGTTATATTATATTCCACCCCAATGTCTTGTCCAATGTGTATCTGTAGGGGTGGTGTTGGTGCTGAATTGAGTATTACTATGATCCTAGGATTCATTTATCATTTTTGTTATACAGAGATTGTTTTGTTATAATGAAATTTTATCCAAATTCGTTATCCATATACATTTTGATAGCCTTATATTTTGCAGTTTTTTTTCTTATTTAATCCTCATGGCAACTCTGTAATTTAGTTAAATCAGTTATCATTATTATCTCCATTTTACCAATGAAGATAGTAAAAATTATAAGATGAAGCAATTTACACAATATCACACAATTCAATATGATAGAGTTAGACCCTGACCTTCACCTCTTTATTCCTTGCCTAATGCTTTCTGTTATAATTACACTTCCTCCTTGGAGTACCTAACCTGATAAGTTATTGGTCTCCCCTCCCACTCATGAACAGAAAAGGCAAGGATGTGAAACTGAATAGGTGAGGGTGCCTGGATGACTCAGTAGGTTAAGCATTGGCCTTCAGCTTGGGTCATGATCTTGGGGTCCTGGGATTGAGCCCCACATCAGGCTCTCTGCTCAATGGGGAGCCTGCTTCTCCCTTTTCCTCTGCCAGCCACTCCCCCTACTTATGCTCTCTCTCTCTGTTAAATAAATAAATAAATAAATAAATAAATAAATAAATAAATAAAATCTTTAAAAAAGAAAAAAAGAAACTGACTAGGTGATACTGTATACCAATGTTTTTCCTGCCTTTCACTTCAGAGGCATAGAGCACCCAGGTATCAGTGTGTTAAGTGTGGTGGGAGGGGGGTTGGAAAGAAAGAAGAGAGTGATAAAAGAAGAAACTGAGTAGAGCAAAAAGTGATGGTGCCTATAAAATGTTGCTGTGGTTGATGTCAGAAAAATTACTGTCTGTGTTCCCTTCTGGGATTTTTATGGTTTCAAGTCACATTTAGGTCTTTAATCCATTTGAAATTTATTTTTGTATATGGTGTTAGAAAGTGGTCCAGCTTAATTCTTTTGCATGTAGCTATCCAGTTTTCTCAGTACCATTTATTGAAGAGACTGTTCTCTCCCCATTGTATACTCAATGGCTAATGTGTGTGTGTGTATAAAATATTATAATTATATATAATGTATATATTATATATTTATATTATTATATAAATTATATATTACATCATATGTTTATAATGTATATTATATGGAATGCATATATATTCTATATAATTAAATATCATGAAACCATTAAAAAGGATGAGATCATGCTATTTGTGGCAACATGGATAAACCTAGAGGGTATTATACTAATTGAAATAAATGGGACTGAGAAAGACAAATACCGTATGATTTCACTCATTTCTGGAATCTAAAACAATAAATGATGAAAACAAACAAAAAGCAGAATCAGACCCATAAACACAGAGAACAAACTGGTGATTGTAAGAGGGTGGGGGAAGGGCAAGAAGGATGAAGAGGAGTGGGAGATATAGGCTTCCAGTTATGGAATGAGTAAGTCACAGGAGTTAAAAGCACATTTTAGGAAATATAGTCAGTGTCATAGTAATAGTGTTGTATGGTGGCAGGTGGTAATTACACTAGTGGTGAGCATAGCACAAGGTATAAGAAGCTGAATCATTGTGTTGTACACCTGAATCTAATGTAACATTGTGTTTCAACTACAGATAAAAATTTTTTATTTAAGTGATAGGGCTTGGGTGCTTAGGTGGCTCAGTCGGCTAAGCAACTGCCTTCAGCTCAGGTCATGATCCCAGGGTCCTGGGAACAAGCCCCACTTTGGGCTCTCTGCTCAGCAGGGAGTCTGCTTCTCCTTGCTCTCCCTCTGTGTTCTTCCTCTCTCTCTGTCAAATAAATAAAGAAAATCTAAAAAAAATAAAGCGATAGGGCCTGAAGAATTTCTTAAACTATATCTGAGTATACTTTAAGTGACAGAGAAAGGAAGAAAAAGTTTATGTGAAACATTATCTTTTCAAATATATATATATATATGTATATATATATATGTATATGTATATATATATATACTTACCCTTAAAGAAATACTTACAAGGTTTGAGGTAATTTTAAGCTAAGGACTTTCCTTCTAAAATAACGTTGTGAAAATTAGAGAAAAAAACTCTCACAGCTAAAATTAACATAGAGTTGATGTCCCAGTTTCCAATATTTATTCAATATGAAGGCATTAAATATATCAAGCCATAAAATAAAGTCTTTTCTCAGCACACCTATGGTGTAATCTGAATTTTTACATATGCCTCCTTACCTGCTTGTTTCTCTTTTTGGTTTATGCACAACCTTTTTCTTTAGGCATCATAAGTGTTTGGCTCAATCAATGAAGTTCAACAAATGCTTATTGAAATTATACCATTACTCAAAAAAAAAAAAAAAAGGAAAAGGTCTGTAGAGCAAAAAAGGCCATCTTAGACTAAGTATTTGTCAAACTTTTACATATATATCTTTTAGTATATAGATACATGTATATAACTACGTGGCATATATGTTATATGTGATATATATTATTCCTTTTTCTTGTCAGTTTTTAAATTTTATATTTAAAATTCACCAGGAAAGTTATTTTGTTTGATTATGTTCTCACTGGTGTAACCAGTGTATGGTATAAATATATGCTTTTCTATTATGACTTCTTGCTTTTTTCAGTCATTTCTTACTTTATTCAGGTCTTCCAGATCTATTATTTCCCTCTTCCTTATAAATATCTCACTGAATACCTTCATATTCTTGTGCATATTTTCAGTTCTACATTATAAGTGGAGGTATTTGAGTTGAGATACTGGTTTGAGATAAGAGCAAGTTTAGCCCCTCAGGCAGGATTTTAAAGAATGACATGAATTCAAGAGTTTACCCTGGTCTACCGACTACTCCAAATAGAATTAAGCAGACCTTGGCCACTGATTCAGGATCACTCAGGGCACAAAATGCTCTATTTCCAAAAGGGAGATGAGAAGACCAGAAAAGCCATGTGTTCAGGCTTGCTTGGTCTATATTTAGAAAAATCTATACAAGGAGAGCACATTAAAATGGGGGTAGGCTGTGTAATCCCAATAACTGAAATCACTAGACGCATATATCCCTGCCCTGCCCCCCAGGTGTCTGTCTGGGGACCTGCTGCGCCAGCACATCCTGTCCTCCAGACAATGCTGAAAACGCACAGACACACATTTTGTACAGTTTTCCTTTCTGTTTATTTTCTTTCTTGTGTATGTGCCCATGCTATTATCCTTCAACAGAAAAGCAGAATGTAGTAAGACCTGTCTTTCTTAGACATCTTTAAATACTGCCTCCCTGAGATTAACCATGTTTATGAATCATAAATTGCTAGACATGATTTTATCTCCCAGTAGATTTATATTCAACCCATGAAATTGGTCTCCCCAACAACTTGTTTCCATACTTTTACTAATTTTGGCTAAATTGTTGCAAGTCCAAAGATGGTGAGAGATTACCTCCTTCATACCTAGAGTGGAAATAAATCACAAAAGCACTTGGCAATCCTCCATTATCTATTCAACCAGACTGCCCTTGTTGTTTTGACAAACAAAGGTAGCTCTTGCATATGCATTTGCTTTTACAAAAGTATTTTTAAAAACTAATTTGAAAATTCTAATGATTCTTTTCATAGCTTATTTATGCTTTATTCCACAGGTTAGGAAATTGTAAATAAATTTTGAAAATCCTTTGGTGATTGAAAATGCATTACTGAGCGAACACTAATTAGTAGAATTGCTACAGATTGTTTTTCCAAAGTGAGCACTTGACAACTGCCTGTTATCTGTACTCAGCTGGCTTCTGAGAATATAGTGTACTACATGGAGTCGCAGTTCAGGTACTGCAGTGAAATTACATAAAATTGGATAACCAAAAGCTATCCTTTGGGTTCTAAGACTGATTTACTATAATGCAGAGATTAAGATTTTGAAGAGAGATAAAATAGATTTCTACAGAGAACTTTCTAGTCCAACCCCTCCCCATACACACAACTCAGATCACATATTCCTTATAAAACCTCTTGTCTTTTGAATATAACATGTTAGAAATCTAGGCTTTGAAAATACAGAAATTAATGAACAAAGTCTTTATAAGAGCAGATGAGAAGACAGAAAAGAACAAGGAATCACATGTAGTATAGTTTCATGTGGACAAGAGACTCTGAAAAAACTGAAGTTACAAAGGGCTGGAGGATGACCATCATGGTGTGGCGGTAACTATAGTTTGAGAGTGATTAGAGCAGGCCTCTGAAGAAGTGGTTAGTCAGGAGAGACTCAAATGTGTGTGGGTGTGATTCATGTGGGTATCTGGAGAAAAAGATTCCCTAGACATCACAAATGCGAAGGACCTAAGGCAAATATGAGTTTGGTGTGTTTGACATGCAGGAAGGAAAACAATTTAGCTGCAGTGACAGTGAAAGAGCAGTGGGGAGACACAGCTTAATCCTGAAAGGGCTTCCTGGCCACAGAAAGATGTTTGAATTGTATTGTAAATGTGGTAGGACAGTGTTAAAGATTTCAAAAAAGGGCAAGTAATTTCCTGATCTACTTCAAAAGATAAATTTGACAAGATAGCAACTTATCAGTGTGAAATTTTTCCTAATTTTAAAGAGTAGCTCTCTGCTCTGTGCAGAACATATAGTGGGGAATATGCATGAATGCTGTCAGAGAGATTGGGTGGCAAGCAATTTGGGTAACAGAACAATAAATAGTTGTCTATTTAGTAGGGGACATGGATATAGTAAGAAGTGGTCAAATTTGGGGTATATTCTGAGGGTAGGACTTAGCAACCCTAAACTTTATAGGGTGTGATAAATTAAAACTACCAAATACCTTTTATCTATTTTTGTTTCAGAAGCTTGATGACTAGTAGTGACATTTACCAAAATGAGGAAGATGAGAAGAGTGCCTTAGGGGTGGATAGGGACATGGGAAAAGAAAAAGGAGTGTGAAAGCAGGGTATTTATTTATTTATAAGAGTGAGAGTTGGATGGAGGGGCAGGGGGAGAGAAACTCAAGCAGACTCCCCACTGAGCACAGAGCCCACTGGGGGGCTCTATCCCACAACCTATGAGATCATGACCTGAGCCAAAATCATGAGTCTGATACCTAATCAACTGAGCCACCTAGGTGCTCCAGCAAGGTTCTAATTTCATTGCATCAGGATTGGGTCATTTCTTAGATTTCCAAGTGGATACTGTGAATAGATAAGTAAATTATACTGTTCTGATGTCCTGGTGAGAAGTTCAATTAAAGAACTTGGGCACCGTTGTATCATACCTATATTAGTATATACATGACCTTAGAACCTGTAGAAGTGGATAAATTTATGTAAAGATTGGATGCAGATTGCAAAAAAGAGTTCTGAAAATCCAGTTATGGAACGCTGTGTATGTCAATATTTAAAGGTTAGAAATGGGAAGATCCAGCAAAGAAGATGAAAAACAAAAACAAACAAACAAAAACAGTGAGGTAAGAAGAAAAACATAAGATTGCAATGTTTTGGAGGGCAAGTATAAAAAGTGTTCAGAGAATGCAGAGTGGTCAAGTGGTCACTGCTTCTGAGAGGTGGTTAATTTAGCACTAAAAATTGGCATCGGTTTTGACTATGTGAGACCACTGAAAAGTTTGGCAGATACTGTTTCAGTGAAGAAGTGGTGACAGTAGTCTGACTGAAATGAGCTCAAAAAAGAATAGGGATTTTTGCAGTGGTTACAAGGTAAAAGACATAATAGACCTTTTCTCTTTACATTATCAGTAAGACAAATTCAGACAAAATTGAAAGAATACTTTTGTGTTAGTCTGTGATGATTATATTTTCAATAGGCAATACTTTTTCCAAGTGAGTTGCTGACCTTTAGAGAAAAGAATGGTGTTCTGGCACTGGATGAAGGGGAAACTTGGAAGCAATGGTATAAGAATGGGAAATGTCTATTTCCCTTACCTGTACCATTTTCCAGCACTAGAAATTCCATGTAGAGGTGCAAGGCTTATGAGTTAGAGTGAAGAGTTACCTCATAAGAGCTGCCTCATAAAAGGTCAAAGTATGGAAGACACTAGAGATGTTTTTGTGTGGATGAAACAAGTAGAGGTATTCAACTCACTCGTAGCCTGTGGGTGATTTTTAGTGAAGAAACTGCCTTTCTTGACTTGTTTTTCCTTATTTTACCCAATCAAATCAATTTGCTTCCTCTTTTATCTCCTCAGTTTTCAAACCAATGCACAGTATATCACTAAGCATTTAGTACTGATGTGCTTTGTGGAGGCTGAGACCACGGCCACTGTCTTCTAACTCAAATAGTAAGTAATGACAAAAGCTAATTTCACTGAAAGGTAACACGTCAGTAATTGAATGTCATACTTATGGTAGAAGTCAGTGTAAGCATTACTAGTTACTGACTTAGAAAGTTCATTTCTGCATATATATAAAATATATGTATTATATAATGTTACATATAAATGTATTATATACAATTTTATAGTTATATATTATGTATAGTATAAAATATTTGATTAAATATTTTATGTTATATGTAAAAATTATATATAAAATATATTATCATACATATTATGTTATCATATATATATTGGAAACCATGAGCATATATATTTTGTATACAGTTTCATTGCCTGCATCCAGATATTGAGAAACAGTACAGAACGCTGAGAGTATTCCCATGAAACACTCATCTAGGATTAAAGTCTAAGTTGTGTGAAATTAATGGTTTAGAATTTCTTCAAATTCAGAAATTTATTGAGGACTTTTTGCATGCCAGGCACTGTGCATTCACAACTGCATTTGAAGAACTCACAATCTAGTCTGGGAGAAATTATTTAAACTAAATATTTCAGTATTACTCACTAATATTTGTTTCAGAATTAAAGGAAAACAAGTCTAATCCAGGCTTCAGGGTTGTTGAGGAGTCATTCAATAGGCAGTGATATCCAAACCAAACCCTTAAAAGATGAATAACCATTAGCCTCATCCTGGACATTTGATATGCTTACAAGAAGGAAGGGAGGGAGGGATTCCTGTTGGAAATTAGAGCATGAAAAACGTCTTGAATCAGCTTTGATCATTTTATTTCCTAGTTCCTTAGATGGCTCACTCTTGACATGACAAAATGAAGTTGAGCTCCTTAGCTCAGCATCCAATGTCCTATACTTTTGGGTGACAGCTTATTTTTCTAAAGTCTTCCACAAAGATATGTATAATCAAATTTACTTCCACTTGTAAGCCTTGTCTTTTCCTGTTCTTTGTGATTTTGCTTATCAGTAAATGAGTAAGGAACAATTTTGTCTTTGTTATTATATGTCTCATTTCCACTAATCTTTAAAGTAAAGTGAGTCCCCAAACAACCAGAAGGACTCAGCCCACTGTTGTGTTTTTTATAATCTTTACCCTTTGGCTGGATTGCCTGGTTCAACACCCACCTCCACTGTTGTGCCACCACAGCTAAATTACTTGACCTCTCTGGCCTCAGGTTCCTAATTTATACAATATAAATAATAAAATCTCTATCTCAAAGGGATTTTTTGAAGAGTATATTATTAATTTTATTTTGAAAATTAAGTATGCTAGTAGGCATTGAATAAAATACATCAGAATTTCTATGAAACTTTGCAGCCATAATCTTCTCCCGGATAGTTACTTCCACATAATAAGAAATAAGATGTGACAGTTTATGTGTGCTAGATCAAGCTAGGTAGCTGACTTAGGAAGACTGGACAGTGCTTAAAGTCAGATAAATCCGGGTACATATCCAAGCTCTATCATTAACTGATTGTATGACCTTGGGTGTTATCATTAAACCTCGAAGATTCATAGTTGTTATCAAATTAAATGAATTTTTATAATGCTTGTGCCATTGTGATTCACAAATAATGGACACTTAATAAATAACCTTATTATGTTTTAATTGTATCACTAATAATAGTAGTAATAATTATTGTTAAATGATATAAACTAAAAGATAATTTGCATGTAAGGTTATAAGACACCCTTATATTTTAAGGTTTGAACATCAGCTTTAGGAGCTGAACTTTGAGAATTATTTTACCTCTCTGAGTATCATTTTCTCTTCCTTGCCAGACTGTATATTCATGTTTCAAATATGTTTGAACATAGCCTTTTAATATGATTTCCCTTACTGTAGGAATTGGAAAGCCAAACACGAGATTTTACCAGGTTGTCTAGTGGCTGGGATTCCAGGTGCATTTTGGATCCAGTCAGTCAGATGCTGGTGGGAGAACTGGAGAATGTAAGCAAGGCACAGGCTTCGATGTTGCTCGCCATGAATGTCCTCTGTGCTGCCAACCATTTGGGCAGACAGGCATTGGGCTTTCCTGCAGAAGTATTCTGTCACAGCCATCTCAAGCGCTGAAAGCAAGACATTTGCTATTCATTTCATGATGATACTTACAAATAAACAGGGCATCAAGGCTCTTCTTCTTGGTCAGCAGCTCATGTGAGAAACTATAAAAGCAGATCACTAGCTTACATTTGAGGTGGTGTTTTCTTGGAGCTGAGGTTTCAGAGGCATATTATCAGTTCCCTACATCTTGAGTGTCACAGATTTACCATGTTCCTTGGCAGCATGTTTTAAAGCATTATTTTGAAATCATTTTTGGAGGTAAAGCATAGAACAGTTTTTTTGAGTCCCACCAAAATTGTGTTTACTCTTCTTCTCTCCTTTCAGCTTAAGGCAGGTAGAATGTTTAAGGTTATTTGCAAAAGAATCCTGTGGTGATAGTGATGGTGCTGGTGGTGGTTTTGAACACGATGACTGGCCTTCTAAGCTTTACTTTTTTTTTAATACAACATTAATGAAGAAGAGGAAGATCAAAGCTGCTGTTTATTACACAGACAAAACATTCTTAGATCTTTGTATTAGGGAATGTTCAGGACATAGTGATTAGTCTGCTTTGTTGAAAGGGCATTTTAAATTAAAGGAATGAATGTTAAGTGTAATAGAAAAANCTGTGGTGATAGTGATGGTGCTGGTGGTGGTTTTGAACACGATGACTGGCCTTCTAAGCTTTACTTTTTTTTTAATACAACATTAATGAAGAAGAGGAAGATCAAAGCTGCTGTTTATTACACAGACAAAACATTCTTAGATCTTTGTATTAGGGAATGTTCAGGACATAGTGATTAGTCTGCTTTGTTGAAAGGGCATTTTAAATTAAATGAATGAATGTTAAGTGTAATAGAAAAAAGACTTTGAATAACTTTGATTTTGAATAAGCATATAAGAAAGGAGCATCATACAGGTCTGTTGAAGGACATTAGTGCTGGTTATTCATTTGCGTCCACGGAGCTCTGATGATTTACAAACTGCTTCAGATGTTACAGACAGCATTCTGAAGGAAAGTCGTAGGTCTAGCACATTTTCTGTTATGTCTTTGCACTTGTATAAATTAAAGCTACCAAAACGCCTTTCATTTCTTTTTAATTTAAATTTGGTCAAAATATGTACTCTAGCTGCAATTTTGTATAGTTCTGTATCAAATCATATTTTCCAGGGAAATTACTATAAAACCCTAAAAATAGAAGTTTATAATAGAAAGTGCCAGTTTAATTCATGAAAACCCACAGAAGCACAATAATGTGAATTTCTTTAGTGAATTACACTCAGTGTATGGCAGATAAAAGTATGCATAAAGGAAAGAAGTACTAAGGGAATGCATTGATTCTGGAAAAACCAACACACTGCTCCTATCACTTTCTGGCTACAGTAAAAATTATTTCGAGGGTTTTTATTAAATTGCATGTATTGTTCATAATTGTTGTGGCTGAGAAAAATAAAGACCGGTGGATGTCCAAAAATAAAGCAACGTAGACTATAGTTAAGTTGACAAAATCTATAGTATAATTGAATAGAGAACAGGACCTATTTTAAGGTTAAGCCTTCCAGTTTGAGATCAAAATTCCCTTTCTAGGTGTTTTATTTATTTAAATATTTAAAATATCAGTTTCCATGAGTTCTCAGAAATAGGCAAATAATTTGTAGTTCCATTTTTTTTCTTGTAAAACATAAAAGCACAAAATTTGAACATAGAAAATATAGGAGCAGGTAGGGTTTTTTTTTTTTTTGGCATAAGATTCTTCTTGTAATCTTGAAAATGGATGTTTAAAACAGTATTTATTTAAATGGATGATGTTTCTTTGTTTAAGTATAAATGAAATTAGTTTCACTCTTAGGGCAAGAGAAAGGTTAACACAAATAGCAGAAAATATTGAATAGCACATTAACTCTAATTCTAATTGGATCAACTGGCTTGTTTCAATGTTAACTTTATAGTCAATGTTATTATTTTCCTGTGTCAGTGAAACATTTATTTTGCATCTATGTTTTTGCTAGAGAATGTTAATCTGGTTGATGTTCTGACCTGACTTATTGTAACTTATTTAATTGGACCAAGTCTTTCTTATGTCGCTTTTAGTGTCTGTGCTTAGTGGGTGATAGATGCCTGTTCAGCTGAGTACATGGATTTGCGGTGTGGTAAACATTTAGCTGTATTACATGTTTTCTATCTTATTTAATTTAACTTTTTTTTAGTATTTTCATCAACATTCTTATTCTCTTCCATTCTTTTTTTGTTTTAGAATATCTCCATCCATCTTGCACCCACTTCTCAATCCTTTTGAAGGATTTTTGAGCAATTTTAGTTAACTATATTTAATATGGTGCCTATAGAAATAAGACAATGGTCTGTCTAAAAGTACACAATGCCGTAAACATTTATTTTAAAACATGGAAGCTCAAGTATGAAGCTCAGATCATATTATTGTAGGGACTGAGGCCAGGTACCATAGCCACAGTAGGATAAGTGGAGGCCAGGAACTTCCTCCACATGGAGGTCACCTATAAACAATATTAGAAAATGAACAAGAGAGGATCTGGGTATGACACCTCTGTCTTCCAGGGTCACTTCAAATGGACCCCTTTGTGGCTTTCCACAAATTAATTCGCAAATCCTTTTCAGATTGTTTAATGAGATTACCTTATGCTATTTGTCTGGTCTCATCTTATAGCATCTGTCATTTATTTATATTTATTATTATAATATTTCTAAATTTCCCTTTCACATACCTACTCATCTTATTATCTTATTATCTCCTTACAGAAGGATTATATACTTCTTCCCTTCAGAATGCAGATGTACCCATATAATTTGGATATGGGTCAATAAAATGTGATTAGAAATAATGTATATGACTCCCAGAAAAAGGCATTAAGACCCCAAATTGTGGTTTGCCATATTGCCTTTTCCTGGGTGTAGTAGGCAGAATAATGTCCCCAAATACGTTTCTTCTACTCTGTTTACTCTTATAGTCCCTGACATTGTTATATTCTGATCAGCAGTAGTTTGTCAGTTTGTGTTTTGGACACATTTGAAGAAGAAGGTCCTGTACAGATTAATGTAACTCCTAACTGCATTTTTCCTTGCTTGCATAATCTTCTCTTATGGAGCAGAGCCAACAGACTAGCATGAGTATTGCACATTTTCTTGTTTGTCATAGGTTAAAATATTCCTATTGAACTTTTATCAAATAGTGTAGACACTTGAATTTACAAAATTCTTTTCGTTTTCATAACCCATGGAATTATTTTCCTTTTGATGGTAAACCTCGAGAGCACTTCTCAAGACAAGATAGCCAACATATGATAAAATATTATAATTGGCCTTTCATACATGTAAGTTTATTGAATTGAATAAGTCCATACCTTATACGCCAGGATGAAATTTCTATTATCATTCCAAAAAAGATACGTTATCAAAGACTCAATAAAAATATCGCTCTATGCAACAACAAATAAATTGTAATACCCTCCTTGTAAAAAAGATGTACTATATTCCTCTGTTTACTTTTTTACATGCTCATGTAAACAAGAAAAAGCAAATCATATACATTAATTACCATAGCTTCTGTAAATATTTATATAGGAATGTGTTTATCAAAGATATTTGCTATTTTATGTGACCTTTTTTTAAAAAAACCTGTAGTTTGGATTTACAATTTTGTTTTAAAACATACCCATTTTTCTAAAGCTTTAAATGCTAGGGTCACATTTCTAAAACAGTCATTGTTTTGTTTTTAATGAAAATTTTGCATGCTCTGTATGGGCATTCACGTGGATACACTTACATATACATGCATTCAGGTAAAAACAAATATTGTAATTACTCTAACTCCTCTAAAAATCTAAATGTAAATTTCACTGTAAATATATATTCGGAAGCATATGGGTTTTTTTTTTTTGTTCTCTTGTTTTGTTTTCTTTCCAAACATTGACCTTGATAATTAATAACCACCAAAACCAGTAATTGGAAGAAATAGAAAAGGCCTCTGAGCTAATAGACTTATGAATACATGCTGTTGGAAATAGAATTCTCAAAAAAGTAACACCAGAAAAAAGCCCGAAGGTAGAATGAAAAGTGATACTACTGATAAATGGAAAATATCATTTACTTGGTCTCAGCAAAGTTAAAATATGTCCTTCTTAGCAAGTTTGAGATATATTCCTGCCCAAATTTCTCACAGAGTTTTCTCATGAGAAAATAGTGACTTGGAATGAAATCTTATTGGAAGAAACTCAATTTTATATACCAGAGGAACAAAATAAACTAGTACCAACATGATTAATTAGTTAATTTTAGCAGAACTGTAGCATTCAGATACTTATCTTCTTCAACTCCATGATTTTTTGCCTTAATGTGTTATATAATAAGGATGAGGTGAAATTGAATGAAGTACCCAGAGGTGACTGAACATTCTTTGACAGCTGTCACGTCTCAATAAACTTAATTGCACGTCTACTATGTACCCTCTGAAAACATGAGACATACCATCTACTTGCATCATGAAAAGGTGAGAAGCTCAAATGCATGATTGTTTACATTTTTGCCATTAATGGATAAGGAAAACATAATGATACCCTCATTATGTGTATGATTCATAGTGGTTTTTAAAATTTTTCACTCTAGAAACACAGTTAATTTTTCCCACAGACAACAATTATTTTCTTTGTATTTAATCTCTATAAACAAGTTCATTTGNATCTCTATAAACAAGTTCATTTTGGGACTTGTACAAGCCAGAGGTAGAGAAAAATTTCTGTTATTATAATAAAGTGTGTGTGGTATGCTGTAAGTGCATACAGACTTGTCAGGGTAAAACTTTTTGAGCTGGTTGTGGATTAGGGAATAATTGACTCAGAAATTAATTTTTTTAGGGGCACCTGGGTGGCTCAGTCATTAAGCATCTGCCTTCAGTTCAGGGCATGATCCCGGAGTCCTGGGATCGAGCCCTACATCGGGCTCCTCCGCTGGGAGCCTGCTTCTTCCTCTCCTACTCCCTCTGCTTGTGTTGCCTCTCTAGCTGGCTGTCTCTCTCTCTGTCAAATAAATAAATAAAATCTTAAAAAAAAAGAAATTAATTTTTTTAAATGTCCAAATTCAGCCCCTGACATGAGGACATCATTTATTCAAATGATGACATGAAAAGTAAGATTCTCACTGGATTCAACAATTGTTTTATAACTGGAATGTTTAATCCATTAATATTGAATCTAATTATTAACCTGTTGGTTTTGATGAATATGTTTTCATTATGGGCTTTTTGTTGGTACTCTGTTTTTTTCTTCCCTTCTTGCGGATTGGAAAGGGAAATCATGATCTTATGACCTCCAATAAAGTTCTGCTTCCAATAAAACCAACAGAAAACAGAATAGCCAAATAATCACTGGAATCTGAGAGGGAACAATTTTATTCTTTATCAACCTGTCTGCCTCTTCAAAAAGATAGCAGTGCAAGGTAATGGGATCTCCTCCTCCAAAGTGGAAAACCGTGTCATCTTTCACTTCCACCCACCCTGATATATATTCTGAGTTACTAGAATGGAAACTGTGGTTCACACTGGGCTTGGGGGTGGGGAGGAGAGGGCTTTTAGATTTCATATAAGTAAGTGTTGAAATGAATAAGTCTGAATTGTAAATCAAATTAAAATGCCTTTTAAAAATTTATTGTGAAAAAATTCAAATGTACATAAATAATTTGAGAATATTGTAATACAACCACATTGCTGCTCATCTTCAATAATTATCAACATGTGGGTAATTTTATTTCATATACAAACCTGACCTCCCAATTATTTTCTCTCTTTTTGAATGTTTTAACACAATTCTAAGACTTCAATTTAATCTACAAATCTTCAGGACACATCTCTATGAGATAACACTTCTAAAAGACAGAACAATAATATACCTAAAAATTAAATAATAATTCCTTAATATTATCTAATATCCAGTTCATCTTCAAAATTTCTCAACCAAACCATAAATAACTTTTTATCGAGGTTCTTTTTATTTGNGTTTTTTTTTTTTTTTTTTTTTTTTTTTTTTTTTTAAGCAGGGTAAAAATAAGATTACTATGTTGCATTTGGTCTGTATGTCTCTTAAATTTCTATTAAACCATACAGTTCTAAATACTCCCTTCTTTGTTTCTATTTATTTGTTAGGTAAATTGGGCATTGGGCTCTGTCTTGAGAATTTAGCATATTTTTCAATGTCTGGTGCTCCCTCTGTGGAATCTTTTAGCAGGTTTCTGTTGGTTCATAAGCTCCTCAGGAGCTTCCTGGATGTGATCTGAAACTGGCTTCCTTATACTCAGAGGGCAAGGAGAGACAAAAGAAAGAGGCAAGGCACTCTAGCTGGGTAGGTGGCAGGTTTAATAAGCAAGGGAGCTTGTATACAAGACTTGTCTTGGGGGACAACAGGGTAAGTGGATCACACCAGCTTACCAGAATCATAAAAGTTTATATAATAGAGGCCTTAACTGAGCTCTGTGATGCATATCGGCCAGATGATCTCAGCACCATATCACCATCTTAAGGCTGTGTCCTTGGAGCAGCCTCTGTGGGTGGGGAAGGCAAGCAGAATACACATTCCAAGGACAGGGAAGGGGATAAGGAACCTCTAATTGACCTTTCTAGCTCCCAAGTCAAACAGTGGTCATGCCCCTTTGATGACCTCTCCCCACACTCCACCCCTCAGTGACCCGCTCTTACACTTTCATATGCACCCCTCCCCCCAACCTTCTGCAGTGTGTCCTGAGCCCAAACAGGGGTTTCATGAGCATAGAGGTGGCTCCTTTGGCTGCTATCTAGCTGCATTGGAGGCAGATGCTACAACAAGAGAAAACACAGATTAAGACAGTGATTTTCAAAATCATTCACAACTTTTTCTATCAAGAGCCCCATGATCTGAACCACTGCTTTATTAAGTCTCGTATACTGTGGGTCAGATTACTCACGGCATTCACTTGTGTCCTCATGTGATTTCATAAAGGTGAAACATTAGCAGACTTATAGATATGAACACACAGCATTC
This sequence comes from Ailuropoda melanoleuca, assembly GCF_002007445.2. NCBI lineage: Eukaryota > Metazoa > Chordata > Mammalia > Carnivora > Ursidae > Ailuropoda > Ailuropoda melanoleuca. The sequence continues at coordinate 2,312,114 of NW_023179820.1, forward strand.
TGTTTAGATAACAGCATAGGTGTCTCCTTGTGAAGAAGTTATAACGTCCAAGGCTATCTTATTTTGGAGGACAGCTTTCCTCATCAGAAACATTTCAGTGTTCAGTAAGGACAGATTTTGTTGGCCCTCCTTCAAGCCTTGTTGAGTGAATTTAATAAAGGTGTCTGTGTGTTCCATAATGTCCTCAAGGCCAATGGAGGAAACAAAGATGGCAGCCAAATGATAATATCAGTGAAAGACAGAACACACTCAACTGGCCTTGAGGAAAAGACCATTATTACAATAGGGCAGATTCTTCCCTGTGCCCAGGGAATGCCCAGGTGGTAACAGCCCAATCACCCAGGTAGAAGCTATGACCAAAGAATTGTATTCCACAACCATTGGTCTTCCTTTGGTGCTACCCAATAAATATGTAGGCAGTGTAACCAGTCAGTGTCAAATCAGTCACTACCCCTTAACACGACAGAAGGACTACACAGCTTCAGTAGTATCCATCCCATTTTGGGCTGAGTACTAGCCCTACTTTGTTCTTTAATGTACTGCATTAGGATTTTCCAATCCATTATTTGGAGTGGTGAGCTCCACCATGGCAATCCTGATGAGAACCCTCAGTAGAGGGGCAGCTGCTCACATACCCAACAGTTGGATTGATTTCTTTGTTGGGCATACTAGTTGCCCACTGTAAAAAGACATTTCTATCAGGTGCTCATTCCATGGCCAGACACCACAGGCACAGCAGAAGTCTAAGGCTGAAATGATGGATAGTAGAAACTTGTATGGGAAGGTCTTTTTCTTCTATAAGAATCACTTTTGTGGCCTGATATTTTAGATGTTAATGTGGCTGCAGCTTTAAGAATTTGACAAGGTTGTGCATATCAAACATGTTGGTTAGAAGAGGCAACACTCTCAGGCTTGAGGATATGGACTGGGGAAGGGATATGCTAAACAAAAACCCTCACCTTCTCTCTTTCCATGCCTTTTGTTCCATTCCATACATTAGTGTGTTTCCAGCTTATAGTAAGACATTAGGATCCCAGCAGAGAAGTGTGTAGTTCTCCTTCACCCAAAGGTACAAAGCAACTCGCCCATACTGGCATGATAACCCTCTGCAAATTCTAGTAGATAACTCCTTTCCCAAGTGTGATGGGACTTGGTGATCTCAGCAGCATAGCACATTGATCCACAGTGAGAGGGCAATTGTTTCCTGTGACTTCCATACCTTAATAATATTGAGTGCCTTGGCAGGATTCCCTAGTTCAGCATATGGGACCACAGGCCCTACTGGTTGGCCATTCAAATGCTTTAAAGCCTGAGACAGTACTTTAGTTTACCTAGCCAAAGTGGTTTTACCTTTTAACAATTTAATTGGCTGCTTTAATATTCCATTTTTCCTTTTTACCAACCCTGCTGCTAGTGGAGATGGCACCTACATGACATTTCATGATTTTTGTTCAAACTTGCATATCATGACCTTTGAAATGTGACCCTTGATTACTGTCCACTCAGCAAGGATATCCATACATGGTACTCAGATTCTCTAATTCCCTGATGGTGGTAGCACTTTGTTTAGGCCAGATCAGTGCCCACATGAACCAAAGCAAATTTTAGAACACTCACTCAGAGGGAAGGGGCCAATATAATCAATTTGCCAATCCCTCACAAGCTGGGAACTCCAGTAGATTGCCCCAGATTCCTTTGGCAACACCTTGGGCATTGTTAAGAACACACAGGATATGTTGTTACCCCATTAACCAAGTCATTATATTTCAAGGGAAAATCATCATTCTTGTAATATACTATCTCACCCAGGCTCTGTGGTGGCCACTCTTCTATGCATTCAATCTGCTGTATTTATTGAAGGATCAGTTGTTAGTGCTCCTACCTGAACTAGGACATCACCTTCCTGATTGCTAGAAGGTGTCATGAACTGGGACATGAAAGACAGTGAAGACAGCCTGAGGTTCTTGCAGATAGACCCAAATGCCTTTCCACATATCCTGACACAACAAGAGCTAATTCATGAACATCCACTCCTTGGCTTCCCATTATCCAAGCCACAAGATTAATCTGTTAAGAATGGCTTAGCTGTCAGTTCAAGGGGTTAATTTTCTAGGACTCATGAGTGATCACCAGCCAGACAGCTTTGAGCTCAGTGTACTAGCTGCTGTGGTTTGTTCCTGTTTCCATCCATATGATGTCATTATTGCACTGAATAGTGACCACAGTCCTCTACTGGACCCATCTATATACTAGGCATCAGCAGGAATTTCCCTGTTCCCTCTCGTGGGCTGCAGAGGATACCACAGAAACAAGGGTGGGGGCATCTTGGAGGATCTACATACCCTTCAGAGCCTAAAAGCACCCACATTTCTGGAGACAGTGGGCTGGTGGAGAGAGTGCTCCTCAGCTGTAACCAGGTATGCCTCTTAGTCAGTGGCGGTTCAAGCCATAGCAGAAGTGGATCACTGGAACATTTTTTCAACCCACCTCTTGACAGGCATGGAAGGGCTGGTCCCAACGTGCTATTCCTTAGTGAGGGGCTCCACCTGGAGGAATGTTGTATACACTGTAGGAGCTGTTCTATGGGGACTTAATAGGTTCTGTCCCCTTCCAGAGCTGAGACCAAAAGCCTAGGGATAATCTCCTTCTCTTGTTTCTGCCACGTGGCAAGCCCATAACTTCTGGAGTCAAAGACACGTCTAATTCAAATGACAGTCCTGTGTGGGGGATGCCCAGAATTTTAAGCTGCTGTTGCATAACTCATTCCCACACGTGCCCTTTCTTTACCAGATGATATAAGGCATTAAGGCACTGTACCAAATGGGAAATAAAAGTCCTCCCAACACCCAAATCCTGTAAAGTCTTGTATATTTTTCACATTCTTAAGGACTAGGCAGTCTTACACCCTATCAGTCATAGCTTCTGGGACAACATAAATCTTACCTTACCAGACAACTCCCCAAAACTTTATGATGCCTAGTCCTTGAATTTTTTGTGGGTTTATTGCCCATGCTCTTCCTTGCCAATGTTCCAGCAAAGCTTGCAGGCTGTCCTGCAGCAGAGACAAGTTTTCACACATTAACATTATATATCATCCCCTTATATATGGTGGGGCTGTGCAGGTAACCTTAAGGGAGCACTTGAAAGTCTATCGTTGCCCTTCCCACATGAAGCTAAATCGATCTTGTGACTCAGTGGCCAGGGATATACTGAGAAAGGCATTTGCTAAATTTGGTCTGGCATGGTACACTCCTAGGACCACGACCAAGGTATCTAAGACTGTGGCAATGCTGGGCCCAGCCGCATGGATGGCAGCACTACCTGCTTCCACCCATGGTAGGCAACTGTCATCATGAGCTATCAGGCTTTTTTACTGGTCATATTGGTCTGTTGAAAGCATTAGGGGAAGGGCATACAATACCCACTCAGTGTAGCTCTTGGACGGTTTCTCCTATTTCCTTATGCCGCTTGCTCAATTTATATCATTTCGTGGTTACTATTCTTCATGGGGGTGGTAGACTTACCGGTTCCCCTAAGCACTGGTTTGATTATTCTAATCCAGAGGCAGAATTCAGCAACAGAGATTTGTACTTTGACCTTGCAGGAGATCAATGCCCTGTATGTTCTCTGGTATTGGACAGATAATACCTCATATTCAGAGGGGAAAATGCCCAATTTCCAGTGCCANAGCAACAGAGATTTGTACTTTGACCTTGCAGGAGATCAATGCCCTGTATGTTCTCTGGTATTGGACAGATAAATACCTCATATTCAGAGGGGAAAATGCCCAATTTCCAGTGCCAAAAAGACCCTCCTGGACATAACTGTTTGCTCTCTGTAACTGTCAGTGGCACTAAGGGGACAGGAAACTTCTGAGGGTTACCATGTACATCCAGCTTCAATGTCCTCCAGGCTGTTACCTGCTGTTTATTTCTGGGGGACCAACCAATAGTAAGTTCAACATGGGATCTCCAACTGCCCCCAGTGACTCTCATCTGGAGGCAATCTTGGCCTGCATCCTATACCCAGGTGTGGGAAGCACCCACCCCAAATAAGATCATATCCCTGAGGCCTCTGCTTTAAAAGGTGGGACATCAAGGATGGTAGGGGCAGATAAGGCAGGTCTGAACTGTTGTTTAGGACTCAAGACTTTCCACAAGTAGACCAACACAATATTGGGTTGTCAGTCTGTCTGTTCACATTTGCTTCTGGGTTACTTTTAGTGGATCCTTTATAGCCAATTGGGATAGGCTTTTAGCTTCTTAAGTTCCCTCTTTGTCTGGGGTCTTTCCCACAGCCTGTACTCATTCCTGGGATTTGTCAGTTTCCTCCAGATCAATAATAGACTGTCCAACATCATATGTCTTTTTCTATGACTGGGCTCAACATAGAGATCAATGTCCAATACCAATTGCTGGAGGCAAACTGGAGTATCTTGGTTTTTATTCCTGCAGTGAATGTGACCAGTGCATTCAAAGACAGAAGAATAGATGTCCTGTCTCATTCCCATCTCCCTAAGAATTTGTTGTACCTCCTTTATAGATTTCCAGGGTCCCACATGTCCAAGGAGATCCCCTCATTGGGTCAAGACTCCCTGCAGGACAGAACAATCCTATTTATAAGGGAGTGAATGCCTTGAACTCCCAGGCACCAGACAGGTGCTGCTGGAGGGCAGTATGTGTAGTGATATTGCTCATTTTCTCTGCTTTCCACCTAGTCAGAGAAATGTCATTGCACCCCCACCCCCAATCCCATAACCACACTAATCATGCCTGGATACTTTCTCTGACCTTTTGGCTAGAACTTGATGGATATGTCAATAAGTTCAACAGGCATATATTCTCACCATGAATGATTCCTGAACTGGGGTTACCCAACTGGCTAGGGTTTTTGCTGTGCTTTCTGCTTTCCTTGGTAATAAACATCAGACAACATGGGCACTTCATCCATTTCACTGTCAATCACCAAAACAGCTTCCTCTTTGCTGTCCTCATTTTTCCAGGGAATCCACTGGTTAGCATCCCAAACAGGTTTTGTTACAAGCGCTCAGACCTTAATCTGAGGCAGCTTGTGCCCTCAGCTTTGTAAAATGGCACTTTAAGGTCTTCACCTACCCCAGCTTGTTTCTTAGCCCCAAAGCTAGCAGAGTGGTGGACACCCACACATCCTTCTATAACCTCAGCTCTTCTTTCAGCTTTCTAGCTTGAGTTTCAACCTTTACTTGAACATTGTTGGCCAGCGGAACTGCCCACGGTAGAGGCCAGCCCACTGCAACAGCCATTAATAGTTCATTCTTTGCCAAAGTGTATTATAAACAATTCCCCAAACACATTAAACCAGCCAATATTTTCAGGACATCCCTGTACTAATGCAGCAGTCCACAAACATCTAACATATAGGTCACCACTCCCCCTTACATAGAGTCAATTGTTGGTTCTTAACCTCCTAGGATGCTTCTCAGGTATGATGAGAAGCTGGTCTCCATCTATGTGGAGGGCATGGAGAGATAAAGGAAAGAAGCAGGCCACAGCAGGTTGGTAGGTAGCAGTTTAAATAAGCAAGGGAACTTGCATATGAGGCTTGTCTTGGGTGACTTCAAGAGGAGTACATCTCTGCACGTGCCCACCAACTCTTAAAAGTTATTTAGAGGCCTCAACTGAGTTCAATCACATGCACTGTCCAGATGGTTTCAACACATCACTCTCTCAAGGCTATGTCCTTGGAACAGCCTCTGGGAGTGGGGCAGGCAAGAGGAACCCACGTTCCAAAGATAAGGGAGTCTCCAATTGCCCAGGTACAGCTCATGAGTCAACCAGTCACATCTTCCCACAGTGCCCCCTCCCTTATTTGCAAGTTGGTAGTTAGATCTAGAGGATTGACAAGAAGTTTTCAAAGGTGATGTTGTGTTGCTCTCACAGCATCATACCAGAAATCCTATAATTTCTAGTAACGTTTAAATTAGTCACATGACTCAATTTGGGGCATGACAGGATAGCTTGCCACAGATCACAATTCCAGCTGAGAGCTCTTAGAAAATCTAAATGATTTAAAAATAAATAAATAAATAAATAAATAATCTGTTTAAATGTACCTAAGATCTACTGAGATTTCCTGAAACAGGCCAGAGCAGGATGTCAAGGCTGTAGCAATGTGGTCAAGTTGGCAATCTGCAGCTACTTTTGTCTAGAAGCCATTTTCCACTTTAGGGAAACAGAAACAAGGCCAGTTTTCTTTCAAAGAAATTTGCTTTTGGGGGCGCCTGGTGGCTCAGTTGTTAAGCATCTGCCTTCGGCTCAGGTTGTGATCTCAGAGTCCTGGGATCAAGCCCTGACTGGGGTCCCTGCTCTTCCTCTCCTACTCCCCCTGCCTGTATTCCCTCTCTCACTGGCTGTCTCTCTCTGTCAAATAAATAAATAAAATCTTTTAAAGAAATTTGATTTGAGAGGTGATGGATATGTTCATTACTCTGTTTGTGGTGATGGTATCACAGGTGTATGCATATTTCTATACTCACCAAACTGTATGCATTAAATATGTACAACTTTTTATATTAAGTATACTTCAATAAAGCTGGAAAACAGCACACATTGTATTCTACTTTATAAGAGGAAAGGCAGAAAGACAGAGAAAGAAGGAAAGAAAGAAAGAAAGAAAAAGAAAGAAAGAAAGAAAGAGAAAGAGAAAGAAAAAGAAAAGAGAAAGAAAGGAAGAAAGGAAGTAAAGGGAAGGGAAGGGGCAGGGGAGGGAAAGGAGGAGAGGGGAGGGGAGGGAAGGGGAGGGGAGGGGAAAAAAAGAAAAGAAACCTGCCAGATTCGGAAGTGGTGTAGTATAGCATGCTAAGAAGCAAACATTAATCTTCTGAAGATCAGAGCTCTATTTCTTCAGCACTGTAGTAAGAAACAGGAATCAAACTTCAGAACCTACCTAGGTGAAGGACAGTTCTGCACACATCATCATGTCATTTGGAAGTTCTGGTGGGCTGTACCCTTGTTTCAGGACAGCACCAGAATAGACAGAGACAGCACATTTGCAACACAGCCCTGCATGATTGATCAAGTCATCCATCACCACCAGAGGATCAGCTTTCACAGAGGAAGATAGTACCATCTTTAACCTTACTTACACAAGTAGCTGGCAACCACTCAGTTACTACACATATAAATAATATGAACCGTATTAAAATGCCAAAACAAATTAAAACACAGAAACCAAATTAAAATGGACCCAAAACTAATACAGATATGGTGTTACCAACAAAGACATGGACAGAAAATAGATGGAAAAATGTATGAAAGAATGGCTAAATTCACCAGAGAATTAGAATTTGTAAAAATTCCAAATGAAAATTATAACAAATATAAATTAACTGAAATTATGAACTCAATAAGTGAATTTAACAGTAGACATAAGAGAATAGACCACTTGGGAAGTATTATTATTTAAATCATGGAAAAATGAACAGGAAATCAAAACGTTTTTGGAAAAATAAATCTGGAAGGAGGCAAAGCCAGCTGACATGCAGTAAGAGAAATATCAATGACAATACTTCAGGTGGAAGAAAAATGATTGCAATTTGAGCACAGAAATACAGAAAGAAATAGAGAATATGTGTGAAATTAAAGCAATTATGACATAGTTTTGCAAATTGTCGGGGGTAATTAGGATTGAAATGTTCTAAGATTGAACATATTTAGGAAAGTTAGATACTATATAATTTATAGGAAATACTTTTTTTTTAAGATATGGAAGCTCAGAGCAAAATCCTGTTCCAGAAGATTAATTTTTAAATTAATATATCTATTTATTCATCATTTGTATCATTCCCAAAAGGACTTGGGATTCTCAGAAAACATATTTAAAATTCACAGACTGAAAAAAAATGATGCTTACCTGGCATTGTTCTTTACCACAGTGGTAATCAATGTCTTGCAACAGGCCATGTAAAAATGTACCAGAAGTGTCTAGCATACTATTATTATACTTACTGTGTTCATTTACTGCTCCACAATACTTAAGTTGTGCAGAATTTATATTTGAGGAGAAAAAAGTGGATATTTTTCCACATCTGTTCAACTATTTTGAAATCAATGAAATACAAACAGCTTATGCCATATCCCTTTCTCACTTCTAGAAATCCAACCACCTCCTTATCTATATTACTGAAGAAGATAGAAGTCAGGGTAGAATGAGATGAAATGAGGGAAGAGGACCAAAGGCTCTAGATGGCATGTGTTGTCTTTGATTAATCATGGTATCAGCCTTCCAGGAGTTTATACATCTGTCCATTCATTTCTTTAGCCCGTGATAACTAAAAATAATCAATTACCTCATTTAATCTATAAAATAAGCCTTTATGATAAGTATGAAAGTTAGTAATATCATTAACACTTAAAGAAGAAATATGAGAGAACTAACAAGAAGTTAAATTGATTTGACCAACAGCAATATGCTCGCCGGGTCCTGACTGCCCAGTCAGTGCTTCCATTACTGCACATCAAGGACAATCTCACTCTTTACCTCTCATATGTATACACATGGACCAACTGCACAGTGGCAACCAACTTTTCTACCTTGCATGACTTTAGTTAATAAAAGTGTGGAGAGAAAAACATGAAAATTTTCTATACTTTTCTTTCCCCACGTTTCCCCTTTCTGATCATTTTTGTCTCTCATTTCTCTTCCTGGGAGTGGTCCTCAATAACACTTCTTTGGATGTCTCACCATTGAACCCTGCTTTAGCCCAAGTGTTCTGAGCCCTGAAAGATTACAGACTGATGGAATGCTTAGAATTAGACCTGATGACCTTGACTTGTGAGATGCAGGATTTGGATGGCCATAGGAAGCAAGGCAGAGATGATAGGCTCCTAGCGAGTTCATGAGCTCTCTGGAGCCATCACCAGCTTTCAGGCTGTGATCAGCCAGGATTCTACAGGGAAGACTACTGGTGAAGTGGCTTTTCTTAAGCACTTGAATGTTACCTGTATTGATCATCTCAGATTTAGATCATGCATCCTTACCTGCAGCTGTGGTGTGCTACCCAGGCCACCTCACTTTCCCTAAGTTCTGTCAGCATCCCCAGCAACTTCTTTGCCTCTGTATCCCTGTAGTCTTTCCAACACAGCACTCAAAGCAAGTGATCAGTTTTGTGGAAGAAGGAATATATTTGTCTGTCTTGTTTTTGAGCTCTTCCTGGCTTCAAAGCAAAAAGAATACAACAACATCGACAACAAAATAGAAAGTAATTATAGTGATGGTGGACTGGTCATCACTGTCTTCAACTTTGAAGCATCATTTCTGAGACTCCTGGCAACATATTTCCTCATACAGCTTACACATGGTTTCCTGTTTCAAGTTTTTGTTTATCTCAATATATTTCCCATAACCTGCAATATAGGTTGTTTGGACATACAATCTCTTTTTGCTGAGAATTCAACCTTTATACACTTCACAAACCAATGACACAGTTAACTTTGGCAACTGACTGCTGGGACTGATTGGGAGTACAGCAGAGTCTAAGGAATCCCATTACTGAAGTTCTGGCGAACCACATGCACTGTCATGTCTTCGTGGTTTTATTCAGGCTCTTCCTACTAGATCAAATATGCTTCTTCTGGTCTCTAATCCATCAAAATCCTTCCAACCCTTCAAACAAGACCCCTTTTCCTAATAACGATGAACATTTCCCTTCTTTGGTTTTTCTTAACATTCATTTCATAGTTTTGTAAATGTCTGTCTCCCTGGATTGATAGACCCTTGAAGGAGGCGGGCTCCTCTCTTAATCAGTTAGACTAGATCCTCACCAATCTCATTGCAGATGGGGCACACGAGTGGCTCCGATGGTTAAGCATCTGCCTTCAGCTCAGGTCATGATGTCCGGGTCCTGAGATCAAGCCCTGTATCGGGGCCCTGGCTCAGCAAGGAGTCTGCTTCTCCCCTTCCCTCTGCCTTTCTCCCCTGCTCATTTTCTCTCTCCAATTCTCTCTGTCTCAAATGAATAAATAAATTTTAAAAAATCTTTTTAAAAATATCATTGCAGTTGTTTTCCTGCCCCTCTAATCTATGCCTACAAAATGTTTTGTAAAACACGTGTGACCATGCCAGACCTTACTTAAAATCTTAGAATTGCTCTCCAGTGCTGAAAGGAGAATATCTAACTTCATCATACCTCAAGGGACACACAGAGAGGTTAAGACAAGGTACAGACACAGAGAGACAGAACCTGGGACACATACCTTATTAGGGTCCATGAGTGAAGTGCTTTAAGGTTCTTGGATAAGGTCATATTGGTCAATTCAAACCAAAATGAGCAAGATTTTGGTAAGTTCTATGGGTTCTTATCTGGGAAGTCAGGGAGACTGTTGATCACAGGGCTGTGGGGAAGTCATATCAGGAATCTTCCTTTGCTTGTGACTTTGTGGGCTGCTGTCCAGGGCATGTGTTTGCACGGGGGATGAGAGGCAGGGCTAGTGTCAGTTAAAGATCCCTGCAGGACACTTGGCCAACTAAATGTTGGAGGAGCAATACTATGGACTACCTTAGCTAAACTCTTCTCAATGACACATGAACAAAATTATTCTTTTTGTAGGAAAATAACAGCAGTTGAATTTCAACTAAATATTAAATTATCCCTTTTGCACAATTTGGTGAAATTCCTCTCGCACTGTGGCTTGAAATTCTTAATCCTCTTCCTAATCTGTCAGAGAATTCCCAGATGGTTGTGAACCAGTCACTTTGGTTGTCCTGGTTACTTTTCATCATCTATGAAATGAAGGGTTTTGACTGGATATTGATGAGATTCTAATATTCCACTTTTAGGGACTTTGACTAAATACTTGGGGTATATTCATTCTTAGGGTAAGGGAAATAGAGAAAGATACTAATTATGGCAGGGACTTAAAATTATAGAAATTTTAAATTATAGAAAGATAAATGATAGATATGAATAGGTGATGATAGATGATAGATTTCATAATAGGTTAACTTTTTTTAGATGATTTCAACTTATGTGTTTTCTCTTTATTTGGAGAGCTGTAACTCAGCCATGTAATGAAACAGAAAAAAAATATTGCGCTTGATGAATGTAGACAATCTAATTGTGAAATAACAATGACCCTCCAATCTCAACTTTAGAAGCTTAATTTTAGAATCCCACATAGATATTGCTATTCATACAAAAAGAGAAAACCATATTTTAAGCTCTCAATAATTTTTTCTAAGAGGACTTATATAATCTAAAATTTAACCAGGAGTAAGATATATTAAGACTTTTCTAATTGTTTTCCCTTTTTTTCTAGAAACATATTTATTATGCAATCAAAAATAGTTTCATACAACCTATCAGTTTCTGATGGAGATGTAGTAAACACTCTATAATCCATGGCACTGAGAATTAGGAATTACATGGAACAGTAACTGTTATTGGTGTTCAGAAATTATTTTAGAAATTATCACTGTTGCATAATAATGTTGCATTTTGTCTTTCAAACAAATATTATTTCAAACAAATATTATTTTGGGAGAGCAGAAATTATTCTAGTTTTGCTAACGATCAATGCACTGCACTTGGTAAGTCACAAACCAAGTCTCAGTGTCCTCCGACTGTAAAGTGGGATTTGTATGCAAATTAAATTAGATATGAAAAGCTCCAAGGACAATGCCTAATGCATAGATTTGTAGACATAATTTTATTACCATGTTGTCAAAACCCAGAGAGTTTCAATAAAAGGGCAGCATTTTAGTAGTGGAATTATCCTTAGAATTTACATCACTGGCTGTAAATTGACTTCTTTTTGCCCATAATTACTCTCCTGGTCACAAGACAACTGAGAGAGGAGAAGGCAAGCATAGACATCATTGAGAGAAAGGAGAAAAGAGAGGAAAAGAAAGAATGTAAATATGGGTTATCTACAAAACTGGCAACCACTGAGAATAGAATAGAGTACAGGAAATGAAAGATCGTAACAAATGGGCAGGAATGATTGTGGAATATGAATCTTATCTATAAAAAATAGTTTGTTTCCATTGGTTTTACAGGTTTTACAGCATGTTCAAGTACTGACTACTGTCACTATAGAAGACCTCACACTGTAACAAGGCCCGTTACCAGAACCATGTGAAAGCAGTTGTCTTCCAGATTATCCTGATTGGGATGTCAGTACACTGGTCCCTTGCAGCCCCTCAGCACCCACAACCTCTCTCCAGACACCTGCCTGCCAGGTCAGCTTGGACAGACTCATTCCAGAAACACTAGAATCTACCTAGCCCTAGATGTCATTGCTAATTCTTTTTAGGATCCTAATTTTTGGGATGTTTGTTTGTATATTTGCCAGGGTTTATCGGTTTGCAGAATGTATGAGTACCTTGAACATTCCCAGATTTATTGGAAAAGTTCACAATACAAGATATGAAATTTGTCTTCTGGATGTAGCAACAAGGAGGTCAAAGATGAGTTTTCAAAGTTTTTTTTTCCTCAATAATATATGCTAATGTCAGATTGCATTGTGTAGAGTGTCCTGTAAGAATTTCACCAAAGTTGGCTCACAAATTGCCACCTAGAGAGAGCCAGTTTCCATAAATTAAATGATGAACATAAAAAACAAGGAAAATTCTGGAAGAAGATAAGAAAACCAGTAAATGATATTCTTGGATTTAATTTAATGAATTCTTAAACCAATGCATGCTTTAACATTCTAGATCTTTCAGGAATCTATGCACTTTTTAAAAGGAGTTACTATACTCCTTTTGAGACGGAACAAAAAGTAAAATATTTAAATTCATTTTATAACATTGATAGTGCATTACAGTTTTGCAGTTGACTAAATCATAAATGTACGCTAATGTGGGTAAAAAATCCAACATCTAATAATATCCCTGTTTTGAGTTTAGGTATCAGATAATACATTTCAGAGGATGTTTGTTAAAAGCCACCAATAAGAAAGGTACCAAGTACATTGCTTTTCAAAAAAATGTTTTAAATTCCTTAATTTATTAAGAAGAAACTATTATAATAGCATCATATCCTGGGAGTTTCCATTTATACCGACTGTTTATGAAAGTGAATTTATTGAAGATGCCAGCCTTCACTCCCAGAGGCTGTCCTACATTCCTAGAGGCCATCCTCAACTCCAGGAGGTCATCCTCCACACACAGAGGCTGTCTTCTACTTGTAGAGACTACCCTCTACTCTTAGATGCTGTCCTCCACTCCCAGAGACCATCCTCCATTCCTAGAGGTCATCCTCCACTTTCAGAGGCTGCTCTTCACTCTTAGATCCTTTTTTTCCCCATTCCTAGAAGCTGTTGCCCACTCTTAGAGGCTGTCCTCCACTCCTAGATGATGTACTCTACTCCTAGAGGCCATCCTCCACTCCTAGAAGTTGTCCTTCACTCCTAGATGCTATCCTCCACTCCTAGAGACCATCCTCCAGTTCCAGATGCTGTCCTTCACTCCCAGAGACTATTTTTTACTCCTAACAGATGGCTGAAGTTCCTCAGCCTAGTTGCTTACTTAAACCAATGAGGGCCTTCTCTATAGTAAGTGGTTAGTAAGACTGAATATTGCATAATGTAACATAGTCATAAGAGTGACATCTCATCTCTTTGCTATATTCCATTGGTTAGAGGCAAATCCCAGGTCAGGTTCTGCCAGCATTCAAAATAAGGGGATTATGCAAAGGTATGAACTTTGGGAAGTAAGGGTTGTTATGTGACTGTCTGTATGACTTTAAAGATTCTGAATGTAAGTCTCCCAGACCCTTTGTATGGCACAGCCATATGGGAAAGAATAGAGGAATTCTGTTCAAAATAGGTGGCTCACTTATTCAAAATATAAAAAAAAACACAGTAAGGTTTTTAAAATTATTTGTCTCATCACCCAAATGAACATCACTCTGAACCATGTTAAATTAGGTAGTTTTCAAGATGCTAGAATGTATGATTTATAGTTAAGTTAAACCAGAAAAAAATAGCCAATGTTTAGTATATTGCACACAATAGTTACCATGTAAATTTTTGTTCTTTCTTACTTTAAATAATTAAGGAAAAATGAAAGAAAATAAAGTACATGAAAAATATTTTAAGGAACTGCACTTTTTGCAATAATAAATTTATTTTGTTAGGATAGCTCAAAAGTCTATGTAAGTTTGTACATCTCCATTGAATTAGACTCAACTTTCAGAAATTAGTTTCAATTTTATTTAGAAGCATTTGTGTAACATCAGAATGCACACATACTTTAGAATTTTAACGACATTCTTTAGAATGTAAAAAATCTCACCAACATAATCCAACATTATTTCTCGCCTGATACATAGATGTATTCCAAAGTTTACTTAAGAATGTGCATAAATGATCAATATTTCATATTTACTTATTGTTAAGTTGTTGTAATCAATTGGCTCTACTGCACTTAACTACATGATACTTTCATTAAGGGGAGAAAACTAAATAATTATCAAATCAAGCTTGACCTTATTAGAAAAAAATAAACCAAAAAGATGGATTTAAGGCCCAAAAGGAAATGTTTTTGAATTTGTTTTTTGTTCCTTTTTGACTCTTGAAAGAAAACATAAAAAAAAAATCCAGTTTATTTGTTGTGTGTGTGTGTGTTGTGAGTTTGTATGTTGTATATTCTTATAACTTAAATTCAAACATATATTTTGGATTTATAATATTTTCTTTTTATGTTAGATTATAAACACTTCTGATGTGGTGAGTTAGTTCATACACTTTAGTGTTTATCCCAGGGAGGTTGAATCTTTTAGATACTGAAGTTTATATTCTCTTACTAAGACACAAATGCAAACTAATGTTAAGTGTGGTATTAAAAGTCTTCAAATTAGCACCATTATTATTTATTTATTTATTTTAAATTTTAATGTTTTTTTATTACATTATGTTAGTCACCATTCAGTACATCCCTGGTTTCTGATGTAAAGTTCGATGATTCATTAGTTGCATATAAGCACCATTATTTAAAGAACTTTACTGGACTATCATGGGAACATCGCAAGATAATACCTCTGAGGATAGTTCTAGTATAAGAATTATATTCTTATTTTATCATAAGATGAGCTTTAATGCCTGTCATGAGCTCTAAGTAAATCTAGCATATTCTATCTTTTGGAATTTAAGAGGATTTAATAGTAACCTGGTAAGCCTTTATAGCCTTTTATCAAAATTGTAGGATTGTAGCAGGATTGTAATTTTCTATATATTCCTGTGATTACCAATCAGAGAAAGGGAAGTATTAGAAAGAAGATTGATTGAATCTTTTTTAGTATCAGAGTGAAAATTTTTAGGATTAAAATTTATCCAGCTGTCTAAAATTGGATTGCCTGTGGGCCATCTCCTAAATCAAAGTATTTTGCAGTAGACATAATGAGAAAATAAAGTGATACCACTTAATTCATTCAATTTGTCACCAAAGTACAAGAGATTATATCATTGAAAGAGAAGTAGAAGTAAAAAATCAAATAGAAATTTACTATATCAAAAAAAGAGCTAAATTTAAAAAATATTAGCCTTACATGTAAATAAAATACATGTTTTTGCATATAAGTTTTATAATGACTTCATATCATGTGTCAAAAGCTGGTTACATGTTCACATAACAAATTTGCCTTTCTAAGAGCACACTAAATTACCCAACTACACAACTGTGTTCTATGCAATAGAATGTAAGATGTGCACCATTTTCATGCCTGGCCTATAAATAACTTCTTCTTTTGACATTATACAAACATATTGGAGGCCATTTGTTGAAGATGGTCAAACCCCAAGGTGGAAAGGATCTGGTCCCTGAATTACATTTTGAAAGGAGCTTTTTGTCAATCAGGCACATCCATTTTGGAGTGAGTTAAAAATGAACTTCTTTTGTAAATAAATACAAACCCCTACTCTCAACAGCTATTATAAAATTTGGAGATTGTGAACTTTGAATTGTTTTGAACTAAAATGTAGCTTTAATGTTAGAAATGAAAGGCTAAATAAAGTATAAATAGTTTTAGACCTAAGTGTACGAAATGGTGAAAAATATTTCTATACATTGTAAGAATAATCATAACAACTTAGTTACAAAAACCACCATTTGTTAATAATATTAGATGATGTGTAATACAGTACAAGAGAAGTACCAGAAGAATTAATAAAAAACAGTAGGATTTAATTCCCAACTCTCTCACTTACAATGTGATTTTCATAAATTACTTAAATTTTCCAACTTGCAGTTTCCTTTTCTATAAAATGGGAATAATAAGGCTTTAATATGTTTCTCATGAGAATCGAACGAAATAGCCATTCTAAGATTTAGGGAGACAAAGTAATTATTCTTTATCATTCAATTAGTAAGTGACAGAGCCACCTAAACTTTGCTTTTTTTACCATAATTTTCGGTAAAGACATCAACTCATCAACTTAACTGCAATAAAAATTCGTGGACATCAACATAATTACTCATATGTGTGTATTTATTTTTAATGTAGCTTCAATAATTGCTTGGGGAAATGCATATATACATATTATAAAATCAATAATGGATGAAATAACCTAGCAAAATTATTTTGAAAGTCCTGAGGTCTATAGTTTACCCACAGCAAGCTAAGGGAACAACACTCACAAAGAACCTAAGGTAGAAAACAGGTTCCGTGTATTTGAGAAACTGAGATAGAGTCATTGTGTTCAGAGAATAATGGAGATGTGATTGAAATGAAGTCTTGAAAGGTAACTATATTGCATGTGGCCTTATGCAGAGTAGACTGTGATAAGTTTCGGTCTTAAAAAAAAGTTTGTGTCTCATTTTACACAAAACAGAGTCTTATTTCTTATGTTTTTATCGGCTGCAGGCAGCATGTAATGAAAAAAA